>NC_048219.1:94079715-94120750 GCF_002007445.2 Ailuropoda melanoleuca
TGTTGGTCGTGACCTCTCCTTTTTCATTCATAATTTTAATAATTTCAGTCCTCTCTCTTTGCTTTTGGATAAGTCTTGCCAGCGGTTTGCCAATTTTATGGATTCTCTCAAAGAACCAGCTTCTATTCCTGTTGATATGCGCTACTGTACTTCTGTTTTCTAATTCATTGATTTCTACTCTAATTTTGGTCAACTGCTTCCTCATGAGTGGGTTAGGCTGTCCCTCTGTTGCTGTTCCAGCTTCTTGAGGTGAGAATATAGAAACTGCATTTTAGATTTATATTCTTTTGAGTGAGGCTTGGATGGCTATGTATTTCCCCCTTAGGACTGCCTTTGCAGTATCCCATAGGTTTTGGAACGTTGTGTTTTCATTCTCGTTGGTCTCCATAAATTGTTTAAATTGTTTNGTAAATTGCTTTTTGATTTCTTGGTTTATCGAGTCATTCTTGAGCAGGATGGTTCTTAGTCTCCAAGTGTTCGAGTTTATTCCAAACTTTTCCTTGTGGTTGAGTTCCAATTTCAGAGCGTTGTGGTCTGAGAATATGCATGGGATAATTTCAATCTTTNCTTTTGGTATTGGCTGAGACCTGTTTTGTGTCCCAGAGCATGATCTATTCTTGAGAATGTTCCATGGGCATTTGAATAGAATGAGTATTCTTTGGTTCTGGGGTGTAGTGTTCTATACATATCTATGAGGTCCAACTCGTCAAGTATGGCATTCAAAGCCTTTGATTCTTTGCTTAGTTTTTGCCAGGGTGTTCTATTTCTGATAATGGGGTGTTGAGGTCCCCTATTATTACTGTTTTTTTTTTCTATATATCTCTTTATTTTGGTTAAGAGTTGGCTTATGTATCTTGCTGCTCCCCTGGTGGTGGCATATATATTTATATTGTCATATCCACTTGTTGAATACTTCCTTTAAGAATGATATAGTGCCCTTCTGGGTCTCTGTCTATGGCCTCTAGCTTAAAATCCAGTCTTTCTGATATGAGAATTGCTACTCCAGCTTTCTTTTGAGGTCCATTTGCATGGAAGATGGTACTCCATCCCTTTACTCTAAGTCTGAATGCATCTTTGAGTTCAAAATGAGTCTCTTGTAGACAGCAAATGGATGGGTCATGTCTCTTTATCCAATCTGCAACCCTGTGGCATTTTGTGGGATCATTCAAGCCATTCACATTGAGACTGATTTTTGAGAAATATGATTTTAATGATGCCATGGTGCCAGTAAAGTCTTTGTTTGTATCGGTTGTGACTTTCCACTCTGTATCACTCTTGGGGCCTTTTTACCTTTATAGAACCCCCTTTAATATCTCCTGTAGGGCTGGTTTCATGATTACGAAATTGGTTAATGACTGGCGATTCTGGAAGGTCTTTACTTCTCCATCAATTCTGAATGACAGCCTTGCTGAATAAAGGATTCTTGGCTGCATGTTTTTCTCTGAAAGAGCTTTAAAAACACCCCCCCCCAAGCCTTTCCTCATTCCAGGTCTCTGTAGACAGGTCTGATGTAATTCTGATACCTTTGCCTTGGTACGTGAGAAATTTCTTTCCCTGGCCACTTTCAATACTGTATCCTTGGATCTAATATTTGCAAATTGCACTATGATGTGATGTGGCATAGGTTTGTTGTGGTTGAGCTTGGGTGGAGTCCTCTCTGCCTCTTGGACATGAATGTTTGTTTCCCTTGCTAGATTAGGGAAGTTTTCAGCTGCAATTTGTTCAAATATCTCTTCTAGACCTCTGTTTTTCTTCACCCCCTCAGGGATGCCGATGATTCTGATATTGGATCGTTTCATAGAGTCAGTAATCTCCCGTAATCTACACTCATGGGCATGGATTTTTTAAAGACCAGCTTCTTTTTTTCATTTTTTCTTCTACTAACCCATCCTCCAATTCACTAATGTGTTCCTCTGCCTTGGTGACCCTGGCATTCAGAGCCTCTAGTTTTGACTGCATTTGGCTCATACAATTTTTAATTTCTGTCAGATTCGCTCTCATTTCTGCCCTTAGGGATTCTATATTCTCAGTAACATTTTCATTAATACTTTTTTCAAGTCTACTCATCATCTTGACCATTGTTGCTCTGAATTCCATTTCTTTTTTTTTTTTAAAGATTTTATTTATTTATTCAACAGAAAGAGACAGCCAGCGAGAGAGGGAACACAAGCAGGGGGAGTGGGAGAGGAAGAAGCAGGCTCATAGTGGAGGAGCCTGATGTGGGGCTCGATCCCAGAACGCCGGGATCATGCCCTGAGCCAAAGGCAGACGCTTAACCGCTGTGCCACCCAGGCGCCCCTGAATTCCATTTCTGATAATTTGGATACATCCATATCTATTATTTCTGTAGCAGAGGCCACAAACTCATTATCTTTTCTTTGCTGGGGGGACTTGTCTTTCTTGTCATTCTGATGAGGAGAGATTGTGGGGTTGTCCAGAGCCCAAATTATTGACTGGGACCCAGGCCGTGCACCCTTGTTTTATAGAGATGTTAGAGATGTGGGGCTTCTTCTTTAAAAATTTTATTTATTTATTTGAGAGAGAGAGACAGACAGTCAGCAAGAAAGGGAACCCAAGCAAGGGAGTGAGAGAGGAAGAAGCAAGCTCCCAGCAGAGAAGCCCTATGAGGGACTCCTTTCCAGAACGCTATGATCACACACTAATCCAAAGACAGGCGCTTAATGACTGCACCACTCAAGTGCTCTGAGTTGTGGGCTTCTTGATTTTTCAGCCTGCCTTCTGGGGGAGGGTCCTGCCACACCGGTACTCAGGAAACCCTGTTTGGGTAGAGTCTCTGTGTCCCCTGCAAGGGGGGATGGGGATGGGCACCCTGTGAGCTGGTATTTCCAGGCTTTTGTTCTCTGGCAACTTTCCCTGGCGGTCTGCTGTGCCTCTTCTGAGAGTCAGAGCAGCAGCGCCCGAAATTCAGCCTCTGTCTCAGAACAGAGGGATCGCAGACCATTCTCCACTGATGTTCTGGCCACTTTAACTCTGTTTCTGTTGGTGCTGCTCAACCCTGCAGCATCCCGGGCTGTGCGCCCCACACCTGGAGTCCCAGCCCTCACTTCCAGGGCCGGCACATCTCTGTCCTTTGTGTTTCTAACCCCGCCAGCCGCCAGTTGCCAGCCACCCCATGCACGCTCCCAGATCTCCCAGTCTCAGTCTGCTGTCTCACGGGTGCCGTCCGCGAGTCCGCCTGTTCCCCCGTGCAGGTGGCCCGCCAGCCGCCAGCCGCCCCGCGCACGCTCCCAGAGCTCCCGGTCTCAGTCTGGATCCAGTGAGCACACCGAAAACTCCGGAGTTCCTTGAGATGTTTGGGAGCATGAGCCCCTGGCTGAGGGTCTCAGTCTTCTGTCTCAAGGGTGCAGGTCCGCGGTCTGCCCGCTCCCCCTTGCAGGTGGCTACCATTTCCTGGGTCCCTGACATGGCAGCTCCCTCCCCCTTCTGTTTATCTTCCAATATCTGTGCAGGGTTTCATGGCTCCCCGCTTAGTACCTCAATACTCAGTGCTTGAGATGTTCATTTGTAGAGATCCAGATGTATCTTCCTGTGTCTCAGGCTGATTCCGTGGATGTTCCTGCTGGTCTGGTACCTATCCAGCTCAACTCAGGGGACTGGCTGAAAAAGGGATCCCCTACTCCTCTGCCATCTTAACTCCTCCCCAGAGACTATATTCTTAATGATTTGAATTGTTTGGTATTTGCTAAGCCTTGCTTTGCAGCCTAGTACATAATTAATTTTGATAAAGTATTCTATGCTTGACTTATTTATGGCTCGCTTATTTTGAGTTACTCAATTATGTGTTTTAAAATGTTTGTAGGTAAAAAATAAATAAAAGTTAAATATGAAATAAAAGGTTTGCAGGTATATATCTCTTATTAATACTGTCATTTTAAAATTTATGTCTATATGTTTTATGCTATGTTAATAATTGTGTAAATTAAAATTGTAATATTTTGGCCTTGAGTTAAAACTTTTATTGCCATGAAATATTACACCATATCTTTAGTAATGCTGCTAGTTATTGAGTTTATTTAAAACTGAGTTTCATTATTTTATTTTTTAAATTAGTTTAATTTTCAATATTTGTTCTAATTTAGCATTATCAATGGGCTGCATCTTAAAGATTTGTCATATTCCCCTTCCTTGGTATTTCCTAAATTCTAATTTTTGTCCCTATCTCATGGTCTTCTCAAATGGTTTGTTTAGGTTTTAATATTCTCAGAGTCTCAGTAGACTTTTCCAGATTTGACAGATGCCTCCAAAGTTAGTGGGATCCAAATGATAGCTTATGTCTCCAAGATATTTTTTTCCTGGATCTTATCCAGTAATATTTCAGTCTATTTTTGCTTTATTTTCTTTTACTTTTGTTTTTCTTTCGGTTTAGTTGTTCTCACCAATTGGATTGAGTCAACTTATATAATAAGCTATTACTGGAAACATCTGACTTCATTTATTAAGGAAATTAGCAGAGTGCCTATATGGTCCTCTATGTAAACCCAAGTGATTTGGCTCATCAAAACTTAATTTTTTATTTCAAATTATTTATGACTTATTTTCTATGCTGTATCTAAAATTTCAGTCTATCACTAACTAATAAGGTAATCAATCAGACATAGATATTTCACTAAGCTCTCAGAAGTGCTAAAAAAAGTACTGTTACATTAGGGGGAAAGATAGTTATTTTATACTTGTTGAGTTACTCAAAATCTTTAATTTATGATCATATTTTCATAAAATATATTTCTTTTGACAGATTTTTATTTGCCATATTGAGCAGATAAACTAAAAATTGGTTAGTACATCTAGAAAGCCAGTAGAAAATATAACAGAACTTGGTAGTTTTGTGTTCATAATTATGTGTATTTGTGTAGGGTTTTTTTTTATAAGAAGTATATCAGCTATTACAAATTTATGCATCTAGCCCAAAAATAAAAGAATCAATGCATAAATAAATAAGATTTTGAATACATTTTAGGGAAGAGGGAAGCACCAAAATAGGAAATATTCAAATCTGCTCAACTATTTGAAATGGCAATTATTTGGCATTCTAATTATGAAGCTAAAGCATCATTTTTAAATAAATTTACTTAGGAATTGTAGTGTTTCCTGTGAAAACTGGAATGCAATGCAATATGTTAACTGTTATTGGCTCACGGACCTGCAACATTTGATAGAGAATTTGAGAGTATAAATTAATTGAAATCATAATTTAGAGACAGTTGAAGAATTTTAGTGAAATTCCAAACCAGATTTTATTACGTATTTGTTTGTTTATTCATACATCTATTCTATAGAGTAATATACTTCAAAATTCTAATATGAAAAAATGGTCCATATATGTCCTTTGTTGTATCTAGCATTTCTCTCTTTAATCTCACTAAGATACAAGAGGCATTTATTATGCTGTTTATTTTTGTATTTTTCATAGAATCATCTGTGTGAGGATTTATATAACAAGCATGGTGATCTATCTCAGTGTTCTCTCTTCTGCCATAGTTTACATAGAAATCTCACAGTGTAATGGAAAAGCATGAATTTTGTAGCTCAAATCTTACATCTGATTCATGACTGTAGGGATTTCTTAAGTTTTCTGTTTCTTGAGAACCATCATCTGATGGAGTGTTGTATGGTTAAACATGTCAGTAGACATTGAAAAAAAAACCTTCTAATTCTCTTTGCTCTTCCCTGTCCCTAGAATCCATTCTTATTCTAAAATGGATGACCCCTCATTATATTTTTTAATGAAGATTTTTTAATCATTTCCTATACTTTTTGTTACCTATGGATTTTTGAAATCTTCCAAAAGGTAAACATGGTATTACAAAAGACAGTGCTGGACTTGGAGTCAAAAAGATTTTTTTAAAAAATGAATCTTCCCTCTGATACTTCTTAATTGTGTGACCTTGCACAAGTTACTTTACCTTCTTATTCTTCTGCTTCTCATCTGTAAATGTGGGTAAAGATGTTTATCTAATGAGATGGCTACAAAGATTAAATGAGACATATGTAAAGAATCTTTAACCTAGTTCCTGGCAGATTTATAAGTTTCATGAGTCCTCCTTTCCTACCTTTCTCTCTTTAGAGAAGCTTTATATCTTTTCCCTAAATGTTTTATTACTTACTGACTTACTGCCTAGATGGATTGTATCCATGGCTGATCAGGAAGAGTACCTGGTATTTCAAATATAAATTGATAGTCAATATGCTCTTTTCCTGTTGTTTTCCTCATCTTTCATTTCACACAAATGTTTTAGGAACCTACTGCACACTGGACACAACCCTGGATGCTTAGATCAGAGTAAAGAACAAGCAAACAATAAAAATACTTCTCTGCCAGAACTTGAGAGTCATATGATTAATGTATTATTTATTCATACATTTATTCTATAGAGTAATATACTCCAGACTTCTAATATGAAAACATGCTCAATATATGTCTTTTGTTGTGTCTGGTTGTTTTTCTCTTTAACCTGAAATTTCTGGTATTTTTAAGCCATGTTACTTCTATATGGTTGAAATGAGTGTTTAGTCTTCATCCTATTAACCATATGCACAAGCGCAGATACACAGATATGCAAAATGAAAACAGAAAATAAAAGTCATGGAAGTGAGGATGGCAATGAACAGTCTTTACATAGCTATATGTTATACTCTTCCTTTACACCCACAATCCAGTCAGTGTCTTACACTTTGGCATAGTGATGTTTTCCTTTGGCACACGGCACCAGGAAATATTTGTTGTTTGGTTCACAGTTGGTAAAAGAGGTAGGCATAGAGAGGAGATACACTCCTTAGCACAGCATACAAGACCCTTCCTCTTTGACTTCTATGCATCCTGCATACGTTAGTATCGTCTGTACCCAAAATGCATCCTGAACTCCGCATGAAGTACTTATTATTATTCTGCATATCTGTACATGTGCATACGGTTGATGGGGTGAAGACTAAACACTTATTTCAACTATTTAGAAGCAGTGTGGTTTACAAATACCAGAAATTTTTTAAAAATATCAAAAATTTCATATGAAATCTCAAAAAAAACAAATATCAAGAACGAAAATATGAAAAAGAAAAACAAACCTGAAGGAGTCACACCTTCTATTTTCAAAACTCATGACAAAGCTACAGTAATCAAAGCAATGTGGTACTGTCATAAACAGTAACATATACACCAATGGAATAGAATAGACAGCTCAAAATAAACTCTCAGAGATATGGTCAAATAATTTTTGACAAAGCTGTCAAGACCATTCTATGGGAAAGGGCAGTCTTCTCCACAAACGGTGCTGGGAAAACTAGATAAGAATCATGCTGACTCTTACCTAACATCACATACAAAAACTAAAAATACATTGAAGACCTAAATATCAGACTTAAAACTATAAAATTCTTGGAAAACATAGGGCAAAAGCTATATAATATTGGATTTGGCAATGATGTCTTAAAAATGAGACAAATGGTACAGGCAACAAAAGAAAAAAATGGACAAATTAGACTTGATAAAGTTTTAAAAATTTGTAAATCAAAAGACAATAACAGAAAAAAAAAGCAACTCAGCATGTGGGAGAAAATATTTGAAAATCATATATATGAATAAGGACTAATATTCAGAATATAGAGAGAACTCCTAAAACTTACCACCAACAAAAAACAAACTTCTTAATTCAAAAATGGACAAAGAATAGACATTTCTTGGATAGACATTTCTTGGATAGACATTTCTCCAAACAAGATGCACAAAAGATCGATAAGCAGATGAAAATCTCCTCAATGTCACTAATTGTTAGGGAATTACAAATCAAAACTATGAGATACTACTTCATATCCATTAAGATGATTATCAAAACAAACAAAAAAAACCAGAAAATATCAAGTATTGGCAAGGATGTGGAGAAACCGGAACTCTTGTGCACTGTTGGTAGAAATGCAAAATGGTACAACTGCAATAGAAAACCATATAGTGGCTTCTCAAAAAATTAAAAATATAATTATCACATGATCAAGCAATTCTACTTCTGGGTATATATCCACAAGAATTGAAAACAGAGTCTCAAAGAAATATCTGTACACCCATGTTTACAGCAGCATACATTGTAGCTAAAACGTGGAAGCAACCCAAGTGTCTGCCAACAGGTGAATGGATTAACAAAATGTGGTATATACAAGCAATGGAATGCTACTCAAATTTTAAAAAGAAGAAAATTTTGATATATGATACTACATGGATTATCCTAGGAGACATTATGCTAAGTAAAGTAAGCAAATCAAAAAGACAAATACTGTATAAGTTATTTAGGGTAATCATATCATTAAGACAGGGAGTAGAATAGTGGTTGCCAATAACTAGAGGAAGGGGGATAAGGAGTTACCATTTTTAATAAGTATAAAATTTCAATTTTACAAGATGAAAAGAGTTATGAAAATGGTTGCTGGTGATGGTTACACAACATTAGGAAAGTATGTAGTACCACTGAACTGTACACTTAAAAATGTTAAAATGGTAAATTTTGTGTTGTGTGTATTTTATCATAATAAAAAAAATAGGGAGAAAATACCAGGTATTTGACTGATTGATTCACTTTTATATTTTTTGTATTGATGAAATTTAGACCCAGAATTGAACAATTATATATGAACAAAATGAAAATTGTGCCCACATTGGTCTCTGGAAACTTTCTATTTCACCCCAACAGAGTCAACTCTAATTAACTGTAAAAATAATCATATGGATTATGTTTCAAAGAGAATAAGTGAGCATTCTTCTCTGAAAGTTTATGTTAATGAAGTAGTTATGCTCTGAATTTCTTCTGAGTCTAAAAATTGAAATGATATACACCATTTTGTATATAAATCAAAACGCACATTACCATGTTCTTTATTCAGCTTTTTTATGAATACTTGCTGAAGTTTTGTTTGCTTGTTTGTTTTGTTTTGATGCTCCCTCTAATATTTTAAGATAGGTTTGTCTCTGTCATTTCCTGAAATGCAATACTGTTTCCTGACAATTCATGTGCATGTTAATTGAGAAGTTATTTCAAATACAAATAAAATTAATGACAATGTTATTATTATTATCATGACCATTATTAAACAGCTGCATTTGGATGTAATATAATCCTTTAGTCTTTTGAGGTAGAAAAGATAGTATTATAATTAACATTTTATACACGAGGACCAGTTGAGGGTTTTTATCCCTTGGCTACTTGTGTCAGAGTTGAGATTAGGTCTCTCTACTTTTCATCTGATTTTCTCTGTGGCTCATACTCCACATTTTTCTTCCCCACTCTCAATCAAAGGATGCATATAAGTGTGTCTTGCAACATATTCTTTCCTAGAAGGTTTTGGGTAAAAACATAGATATAGAAATGTCCTCTAAGGTAGCTTAAGGACCTGAATAGTTCCTTCATCCCTTCCAAAGGTTAAGATTGTGGTTGTAGTCTATTTCTTAACATTGTGTTTTCCTTCTGTTTTGGAATGTTTCCATTAGTTTTACCTTCTGGTTCTCAACCACTTTGCCCAAACTTTTCTCCACTTTAAAAGTGGGGGAAATGCCACTTTATATGGTGTTAAAAAAAATCTTTCTAATTCCTCCCCTGAGCTGAGGGAGATAACGGCTTTAAGCAAATGCTCAGGTCTTCATAAAAGAATATAATATCCTCACTCTGTCTTTACTTTATACCAGTTCTTCCCACTGACTCTTTAGACACCCAGTCTTTACTTTCACTCTTTCTTTGCTTGATGTTTGGGATTTTTTGAGAGGTGCTAAAATTTGGAATGCTTGTTTCCTACTCAGGTATTCTGGCAGTGCTTAGATAATCTTGTCTATTTTTGAAAAGAAAACAAACAAATAAATTAGAAATACAATCCTTTGGCAGTCTTTTCTTGATTAGAGTAGCTTTTGCTTTTCTCTCCTTACTCCACAATTTCTGATGACTTAGAACTACTTGCCTTTGGACATCTGGTACATGAAATACCATATAAGTATTCAGATCCTTAAGGTGTCAGAGGACCCTGGAAAAGGACTGCACATTTTTTTAAATATGTGTATACAATTCATTATTGCAGTATCATTTATTTTGCTTAATCTCCCCACTTTGAAGGAAACATGATTTCCAGAGCCTTGGGAACAGAAAATATTTCCTTCTTCTCCACATGCTGAACGTACTGTTTGTCGTGGTTCATCCTCTGTCCTGGGTCTTTTTAAAGTTTGTGTCCTCCATCTCTAGTTCTGAGGTCTAAAGTCACATGCAGCATTTCCATGAGATAAGGCAGTAGATGGGAAATGAAAGTAAAATAAATATATCCAAATAAATATGGAACTACCACCAATTAAGCTGCATTTCAGAGGTTTCATATACTCTAAACATTTATTTGAGTAGTTCCATTTTTATGAACTGGAGATCCTGAGAGCCAGAGAAGTAAGGAAATTTAGCCAATTAAGAAGTCAATGGAACTTTCTGCATTTGGTATCAGATCCATTTTACACCAAAGTCCCATTTCTTTTGCTCAGATGTATTGTCCTGAACACATGGGGGAAAAGGCGTTATGAGACATGAACACATTGTTAAATCAGCATAGCCCTGGTTTAGAAAAAGAAGAATCTAGATATCAAACTCAAGTTTTGACATTGCCACCTCAGTTTTCTCAGTCAAATTTTGTAATCTCTAGGGATCTCAAATATTGTCAGCTGTAAAATGGGGCTAGTAGTGCATTCCTGAAAGAGCTATCCTGTGATGAAATATGAGTAAAAGCATTTTTATGACCTGGAAAGTGTTACAAGTCTTTGAGATGCAAGTTATTCATCTTAAAACTGAAACAACTTCTAGTTACTATTTGCATGATACCATCCAGCTCTTAGACACCATAATTCTTTTTTATGAACCTGCACAATGGATCCCTTTACTGTTGTCTGATCTTCTGTGCTTATTTTATCTTAATCCAGAGGAAGGTGCACTGTGGTAGCGTATGCAAGAATATCCTCAGCCCTTCAGAACAAAGTACAGCCAGGAAACAATGGCATGACTCTGTAGGTTGGCTCCTACCAAATCTGGGAGGTATGCAGTGACATGAAACACTGTCCACATGCTATCTCTACCAGTAACAGCTGGTAGGAGGACCAGGAGGGCCACAGGGATTCCATGGCAGTTCTGTACCATGTGAGTACGTAAAAAGTCAGTACTCTGAGACATGCCATAGCAGGTTCTGGAGTCCCACTGCCTGGATTCATTGTCTTATGTGGCCATTTTCTAGTTGTGTGACTGTGGGCAAGTTACTTCCGAATGCAATTTCCCCATCTGTACAATGGGAACAATAATATTATCAACTTCCCAAGGTTTCAGCAAATATTAAGAAACATAATAATGTTTCAGAAAAACGTCTGGCAAATAATAAACATTAGACATTTCTCATTTGATCTTAAAAACAATGCTAGAAGATAGCATTTGGACTTCTGGTACATGAAATACCATATAAGTATTCAGATCCTCAAGGTGTCAGAGGACCCTGGAAAAGGACTGCACATTTTTTTTTAATACACCCATTATTACACCACTAGTAAGAGGTACACTTAGTACTGAAGGCCTGGTAGTCTGTTATGTAAAGACTGAGGCATACCCACTTAATCATAACACCATCTGGGTTCAATGAAATGACTCTGTATATACAGTTACATGTTTGGAAAAAGCCAATCTACAAGGCACAGGCACCTCATTTCAAAAAATACTCAAGAGTAAAATGTCAAAAATAAGGAATATATTCACTAAAACCCAGACATGCCTGAGGGACAACAACTCTTGGGGTAGAACAAAGCCAAAGAAAATAATATCCTAACAAGTTTTCTAACTATCAGGGAGCAGAATAATATAAACACTTAACTGCTAATGGCAGGGATTATAAAATCAATGGAGTATTTCATGGGATTCAGTGTAATGCATACACAATAAGGTAATGCTTTCTCAACTTTTCAAAGTGAGCTAAGAATGAAGTTTACACATTGTTTTATAATTAAAGACTTTGAGGAGCACTGCACATTTTAGTGCCCATCTTTCAGTTATGTTAGCATATTGCCTGATGTGTGTGAAAGACAATAGTTTTAGTGGTAGTAAATCATCAAGTAATAACAATTTAATGTTATATGATGGATGAGGTTCCTGAATTAAACAAACACCCACACTGAATTAAAAAATCATCTAAGAGAAAATCCATTAACTAATTAGCTAATGTTAGGTAGAAAGGGATGTGACATAACATTAACTATCTGCTCAATGTTCTAGGCTTTCCGTATTTTAGATGTGTTGCTTTATATAATTCTCACAACAGTCCAATAAGTGCTGCTTTATTAACTTTGTGGTTGAGAATATTGAGATTAGGGAAGCTAAGTAAAAGCAGAGCTATGATTGTAAAAGAGGTCCACATGGCAGTTGTATTTCCCATGCCTTGGTTTACTCCCACCCTTTCTCTTTGTCTCTCTCTCTCTCCCTCCTTTCTTCTCTCCTCCCTTCCCTTCCCACTTTCCTCTATCAATTTAACCAACACTCACTGGACATCTATCACTTACTGGGTTCTGAGTTAGTTGCTGGAGATTGAGTGGGGGAGGGAAAACCTCCCTGGAATTTTTTGAGTCTAGGTGACTCTAAAGTTGAGGAGATGAACATACATCAAGTTGTGATATCTATGAATGTAACATGACACATGGGAGAAGTGCCATGGAAGAAGGAATATGGTTCTGTAGCAGAAAAGAATGTGTGATTAAAGAAGATATCCTTAGAAAATGATAGTTTAACTGATATCTAACAGTTGAGCAAATTTACTAGGTAAACGGTGGAAGTGTGAAAGTTGGAGATGGATTCTGGATGATTGAGTGGGAGGCACAAAGGCCTAATGGCCTAAGTAGCTAAGGAAGTACAGCACGAACAAGGGCCAAGGATAAAGGCAGTGAGGCTGAAGCATGGCAAGACAGTGGGAAGTAGTGCAAGAAGCTGAACTAAGTGTGAGACCATACTGAAGATCCTTTCTTTTACTGTTAAAAAAAATGTGTTACCAGGTTTAGTATTTTATCTTTATTTTAGGAAAAATAAAAGTCAATAATACTTCAGCATTTTGAAAATTTGCCTATGACTGAAGTAAAAGTAATATTTATGTAATATGAGTGGGAGAATAGGGAGAAAAAATGTATCAGAGCTACAAAGAAGAAAAGGAAATTAGTATGGTCTGAACAAGAAGGAATAAATGATTGTAGCTAGAAGTGGATGGAGGTTGGTGAAAATGAAGGGAAAAATCCTTAAAATATTATACAGATTTTTGTGAACTCTATCTTCTTAGATAGTGAGAGTAGTATAATATATTAGCAGTTCTCTTCTCAAAGATGAGTGGAACACTCCTATCATTAGTTAAGGTAGGCAATTCTTGGGATTCTCAGTCAGTGTCTACTGGGAACCCATTTAGTCTTTAAACCCCCCCCCCCATGGAGTGGGGATGAATACCAGAAAGAAGAATATGAGGGCATAATAGTGGTCAACATGTATTATGGCAAAAAAGTACAAAGTGACTTAAATTGGGAATGAGTCAGTTGATTCCAATCTTGGCTGTTATCCTAACTACCTCAAAGGTCTCCAGCAAGCCACTTACTCCATAAATCCATTTTCTCTTTTGCAAAACTAAAAGTTTCCAACTTTGAATATTCTTTGTGAGATAAAATGTTTCTTGTAAAAAAAAAAAGACAAAAACAAAGACAAAAAAACCTGTAATTCAACTTCCAGGAACATGGAGAAGATGTACATTGCCTATTTCTTTCACTAGTACAACTAAAAGCCCTAAACTTTATTTATAAAACAAATATAACAAGACTCTGAAAGGTGGAGAAAAGAAGGCAGACCAGCCAGGGACCTTGGAACCTGAAGCCTAATGTAACAGTGAGATTCCTGGGTTTTCCTTTTGCTTCCAATATCTCAGACCTGGTATTTGAAGAGTTAGCAACATAACAATACCAATGCATGCAAAAACACCCTCAACAATGACTCCTCTCTTTAGCCAAAGGACTAGAAAATGAGCAGCCTAGCAAGACAGAAAACTTTTAGAAAATAAGCACCCCACTACAGCCAAACACCCAGAAAAAAACATTGGCCCACCCTTCCCCATACCAGCAAAGTCTGAATGGGAAGCTTAGATTTCCATCTTTACTGGGATGTAACAATACCTGCATCCCTCTGGTGTCAATGGAGACTACTTAGGGGAACCCTTATTTCCATTCCCATCCTGCAGTAATGAGCTATCCCTCCCCATCCCTCTGGTAGTGGTCTTAGAGGAGACCTAGTGAAGAGTCTTGACTTTGATTCCTCCCTGTTGTGCCTGTAGAGGCCACTAAGGGGCCAGAGCTTTCAAACCTGTCCTTCAAGTGTCAGTAGAGACAGAGTATGAAAACTGATATTCTACCCACACTTAGCAATAGCAAGGTTGCATGCCCTTGTTCCTTGACAGATCAGTGCCAAAGGAAATCACATAAGACAGATGGTTTAAATAATATTGAATCTCTTTATGTGATGTCCAAAATGCCAGGTTTCAATTGAAAATCACTTGTCATATGAAGAACTAGGAGGATCTCAACCTGAATGAGAGAGACAATTAAGAGACACCATCTTTGGTGTGCCTGGGTGGCTCCATTGGTTAAGCTTCAACCTTCAGCTCAAGCCATGGAGTCTGCTTTCTCCCTCTACCTCACCATCTGCCCCTCCCCCCAGCTCATACGCACTCTCTCTCTCAAATAAATAAATAAATAAATAAATAAATAAATAAACTCATAAAATGAGAGAGAGATACTATTTTCAAAATGACAGATGTTGGAATTATCTGGAAAATATTTGTAGGAAGTGTTACAAAATTGTTTCAATGGGTAATTGCACATACACTTGAAACAGGAGTAGAAATAAAGAATCTCAACAAAGAAATACAGTGTTGACAAAGAAATGGGAGCTATGATGAAAAAAACAAAAAGGAATCTTAGAACTGAAAAATGCAATGAATGTCATAAAAAACTTAAATGGACAGATTTAATGGCATAATGGAAGAGACAGACCAGTAAAGTGGAAGATAGAATAATAAAAATTACCTAATCTGAAAAAAACAGAGATAAAATAGACTGAATAAAAATGAACAGAGCCTTGAGGACCTGTAGAGTATTACAAAATACTTACCATTTGTGTTATTAGGGTCCTAGAAAGAGGGAAAAAAGGCAGGGTTGAAAAAGTACTCAGCGAAAAATGGCTGAAAATCTCAACTTTAGCAAAAGATACAAAGCTAGAGATACCAGAGGCTCAGTCAACTCAAAATAAAAGAAGAAAACAAAACAAAACAAAGCAAAACAAAACTACATCAAAACACATTATAGTCAAACTTCTGAAAATCAAAGACAGATAAACAAGATTTGAAAGTAGCCAGTGAGAAATGACACATTGCCAGTAAAGGAATATAAATTTGTGTAATAACAGATTTCTCATCAGAAACCATGGAAGCCAAAAAGAAGTGGCATAACATTTTTTCAGTGCCAGGTGCTGGGGAAAAAAAAAAAAAAGACTGTCAACCTATATATCCAGCAAAAACATCTTTCAGTAATGGAGAGAAAATAAGTTCTCAAATGAAGTAAAATTAAAATAATTTGTTTCCAGCAGCCCTACCCTAAAGAAATGGCTAAAGGAAGCTCTTAAGGAGAAGGGAAACAATATGAGGAGAAACCTGGGAGTATCAGGAAGGAAGAAAAACACTGTAAGGAAAAATACAAGTACATACAGTAGACAGTCCTTCCTTTGAGTCTTCCAAATTGTGTCTGTGGCTGAGGCAAAAATTGTAATATTGTCTGATATGGTTCTAAATGTATGTAGATGAAAATTTTAAGTAAAATACATTGGGAAGGGGATGAGGATACGTGGGAGTTAATGGGAAAATATTAAATGAATGCGGAAGTGACTATTTGAATACCTAATAAAATAAACATCAAAGCAATAAAATTATAAGATGAGGGAGGATGTTACATAATGAAAAAAGGGTCAATCCATGGAGACAGTATAGGAATTGTAATTGTGTATGCAACAAAAAACGAAGCTGAAAAATATGTGCATCAACAAGTGATAAAACTGGAAGAAGAAATAGACTTCTTTTTGATTTTGATGACTTCAACACCCCTCTCTCAAAAACTGAGAAAAGAAGTAGGCAAAAAATCAGCAAGAATATATATTCTTTTCAAGTGTCCATGAAACATGACCAAAATAGACTCTATCTTGTGCATAAAACAAACTACAACACATTTAAAAGAATTGAAATCATACAGAATGAGTTCACCAACCACAGTGGAATTAAACTGGAAATCAATAACAGAAAGAAAACAAGAAAGTCTCCAAACACTTAAAAACTAAACAATACCCCTTTAAATAATTCATTGATTAAATAGGAAGACTCAAAGGAAGTTAAAAAATATATATTGAACTAAATGAAAATGAAAATACAACATATCATGCCAAGAATAGACACATAGTTCAATAGAATGGACTACAAAACCCAGAAATACCCTATATAAATATGCTCAACTGATTTTTGACAACAACCAAAAAAGTTCAAAGGAGATAAATATAGCCTTTTAAACAAATGGTACTGGAGAAATTGGGCATCCATTAAAAATAAACCTTTATTTAAATCTCACAGCTTACATAAAAATTAACTCAAAATGAACCGTGGACTTAAATATAAGTCATAGAACTACAAACACTTTAGGGAACAACATCTTCAGAATCTAGAGCTAGGTAATGAGATATTAGACTTGACACCAAAAACAAAACTTTAAAGGAGAAATTGATGATTTGAATTTCATCAAAATGAAAATCTTTTGCTTTGTGTATGTCCCTGTGAATAGAATGAAACATAATCTACAGACTAGAACACAATATTTGCAAACTGCATGTCTGACAAAGTACTAATGTCTAGAATAAAGAACTCTCAAAAGTCAATATTAGAAACAATCCAATTAGAAAAGATGCAAAAGACATGGAGAGACATATCACTAAAGAGGATCTATGTATGGCAAACAAGTGAGTGCAATGATTAGTCATTAAGGTATACAAATTAAAACCACAAACAGATATCATGACACAACTGTCAGAATGGCAAAACTAAAAAATAATGACAACACCAGATGCTGGAGAGAATCCACATTGCTGATGGGAGTGTGACATGGTATAGTGACTCTGGAAGGCTGTTTGGCAGCATCTTATCCAGCTAAACAAGTAACTACCATAAAATCCAACAATTGCATTCCTAAAAATCATTCCTAGGGAAATGAAAAGTTACGTTCACACTAAGACCTGTTCAAAAATGTGTATACCATCTTTATTTATAGTAGTCCCAAACTGGAAACAACACAGATATTCTACACGAAATACTAAACAACCTGGGGTACATCCATACCAGGGAATACTGCTCTATAATAAAAAAGGAACAAACTATTAACACAAGCAAGAACCTGAATGACACTCAAGAAAATATGCTAAGTAAAAAAAGCCAATGCCAAAACGCTATGTACTATATGATTACATTTATATATATTCTTAAAATGGCAAAATTATAGAAATGGAGAACAGGTCAGTGGTTACCAGAATGTAAGGGGAGGTGGGGTGCTGAGGGCAAGAAGAAAGTGGTATAGATATAAAGGCAACATGAGAGACCCTTGTGATGATGCAAATGCTCTCTATCTTGACTCTATTAATATCACCATTGGAGTTATGATTTGGTACTACACCTTTTGCAAAGTTGTTGCATTTCCATTGGAAAAACTGGGTAAGGGGTAAATAGGATATCCCTGCCTTATCTTTTGCAACTGCTTATGAATAGACAATTACTTCAAAATAAAGAGTTCAAATAAAACAGAAGAATTTAAATCCATTTATAATGATCTAGAAAATACCTGTATTTTATTAATAAATAACAAAAGCAAATTGAAGTAATAGTACACAATGTGATTCCATTTCTGATTAAAAGAAAAGCACAGGAAGCATAGGAAATTACTTGTGCTTATATTTGTATAAGTGGATATGTGCCAGCCTAATTATTGACATTGGCTTCTTTAGGGATAGGTTTATTGGGGAAAGGCCCACTCTTTTTATATATTTCTGTATGGCTTAAAATATTACAATATACATCCATACTTTTGCAATTAAGAAAAAATGTGTTAGATCTATCAAACTTTATACTTTGGGGAAAAAGTCCAGTGGTTATAATGGATAAAGTAAATGTGTGTGTGTGTTTTGTTTTTGTTTTTGAAATCTCTGTATGTGAGCAGGCATGGGGACTTATACAGAGGGTGGCCCCTTCTATTTGGGTCATCAACCTCCTATGTAAATAGCTCCAACCTAGGATATATGTTACCGAGTCCCCAGAATTCTCTGGACCACTGTACTGTATAGAATCCATAGAATCAGGGTATATTCCACATTCTAAGACTATTGAACAGATATGATTCTCAGAATTTGTGGGAAGACCTATGGGATGTCAGGATGACTGTGACATTGAGGATGACCTCATTCGTCTTTCTTCCAATAGTATCTGCTAAGAAACCCCTCATACAAGCCAGTATAATTTTGTGAAAGGGTCAAGGTCATTATCATTGGGCTGGGTGCTACAGGCCCAGGTCCAAGTTCTCTCTAGGAATACCATATAGCCATCCATCCTGCCAGCATCATTGACCATCTGGTAGGTACCCACATGCGCCAAGTTAGTATGTAGTATCTCCTCCAGTGAGAAAATTACATCCAAGTTCATAGTTGTCTTCTAAATTAGCAGGGAAGCCTGCTATTTAGCATTTCCCCCGTGAGCCTCACAAATTTAATTATGCAATTACATAACACGTTCCTCATTTAAGAAAGACAATCATCATATGGTTTCTCTCATCTATGGAACATAAGAACTAGGAAGATTGGTAAGAGAAGAAAGGGATAAAGAAAAGGGGGGTAATCAGAAGGGGGAGAAGCATGAGAGACTATGGACTCTGAGAAACAAACTGAGGGCTTCAGAGGGGAGGGGGGTGGGGGAATGGGATAGGCTGGTGATGGTTGGTGGGGAGGGCAAGTATTGTATGGTGCACTGGGTGTTATATGCAACTAAATGAATCATTGAACTTTACATCAAAAACCAGGGATGTACTGTATGGTGACTAACATAATATAATAAAAAAATATTTGAAAGAAAGAAAGAAAGAAAGAGAAAGAAAGAAAGAAAGAAAAGAAAAGAAAGAAAAGAAAGAAAGAAGGTGTTTAGGACCCCTGGTGTGTGCATGTGTGTGTCTGTATACACACACACACACACACACACATATATGTATATAAGCATTTATGTATGTATATGTATGTGTATACACACACAGACATGCATATGTATTCTTTATATTCTTAGAATAGTTTAGATTCTGGAGGAAAATGAAATAAATCCTCTCCACGGCCAAAAATTTTTATTTCTTGCATGCTTTCCTCAAGTAAAATCCATTTCATCTATTTTCATTACTTTCTGGAGATGGTCTTGTTGCAAAAGGGAAAGAGATAGAAACAAATATACACACAGCAGGAGCAGGGCATTTTTTTCCTGTTCCACACATAATTACAAACATAACACATTTTCTATCCTATGGCACTATCAACTTTTCTCTAGTTGTATTTAATCCCATGACCTTGAAAGGCTTCAGTCATAATAGAAAAAGAGGAGGAGGGCTGCAGGGTTTGAGATCCTATGAGTGGAAAGATTCTCCTATTCCAAACAGGACCTCTGAAAGTGAATTAATCTTTTCAGTCTCTGAAGAAGCAATGGAATCTTGGATGCCCAAAATGCTCAGAAATGAGTTTCCTTGACAGGGGCAGAGTCTGGGCCTTCGCAGTCATGATTGACAATAAGACAAAAGGAAATTTGGGGTAAGTGTATGGGAGAATGGTTCAAAATCTTGGAAAAATAGAATGGAAAACATGTCCCTTAGCCTTAATGGTTCAGCACGAACCGGCACGTTTGTTGGGAATGTTTAAAAGATATTGTGCAATTTCGACTTTTGGCTAAAACCTATTCAAATGTTTTTCCATTAAAGCAAACGCCTTTTTCATACTGAGAAAAGAGGGAGAAAAAAATCACTCATAAATCTACCTTCCAAAAATAATATGTTATTAATATTTAAGGCTAATTTCTTTCAGTATTTCTCAATGTATATTTTCTATGAAATGATGATCACCCCACATTCCCTGGCTTAAAATCAGTTTTTTCCTCTTCCTCTGTATTATCACAGACTTTTGCAATAGTAGAGGTCATGGGGATAAGGAACTTGAGTTTGAATCTAAGTTTTAATCATACACTTTGTGCCTTATCTTGGACAGAATTTTAACTAATTTAAACTTTGGTTTCTTCTCTTTATAATGGTAGCAAGAATAATGCAATCTCTATAAATAACTAGGATCAACAAATGATAAAATACCTATAATACGCTTAACACAATTCCTGGCACATAGTGAGTAGTAAAAGTTAGTTAAATTAATAACATAATTTAATATCTGTATTCTGGTTTATTCTATGACTGTGTAACACTTTAGTTAACCAAATCATATCAAATCTTTTACCTTAAAAATGATCATTAAAATGATATGTATCTGGGGGGGGAGAAAAAATGTTATGTATCACTTCCCTTGTATTTGTGATTATTACTTCCTTAGGACAGTTTCTCTAAAGTGAGAGTGCTGTCTCAACAGTTATTCTGTTTTTAATATATCTTAATAAATGAGAATTTAGCTTTCTTGAGTTCATCAATCAGTTCCTTACATCGAAAACATATAAGCATGTTTCTCACAAATGCACTCATATAGACTGAATATTTCTCTAAAATCAATAACTCTTATTCATTGAAAATGGGGTCATTGTTTTACTATTCTAGTTCAATAATATTTTATAATTGTATTTGTTACTTGATGTCATCAAATCCCATATGCATTTTAAAATTATTATTGCTCAAATGCTCTCCTCTTATTATCAATAAATGCATATTCAGTCTAGGTATTGATCATTTTATTCTCACACGTTCTAGTAATAAGAAGTACTATCTGCCCAGTACTTCATGGACATTTTTTAATTTCTTCCAGGTAGAAAGATTAAATGTAGACATATCCATTCTTGCTTAGGTGTATTATTTGTGCTTGTATTGGGCAGGCAGATGTGTTTATAAACAGCATCATAAATTGTTAATTTTACTTACAAATAATTAAGTTTACTTAACAAATAATTTATAATAAAACCTGTCCAAGTTCCATACCTAAATTAAGGTATTAGCAAAATACTTCAATTCAATGAAGGGAGGGGACTCTCAAAATGCTTACTTAAGTCTTAAAGACAGAAGACTCCAATTTTTTATGCTGTTTGTTTCACTTTTTAAATTATTGCAGTGTTATCATTCTGCTATCTCTGTGAATTTGTTCATACCATTTTCTCTGCCTGCATTGTCCTCCCAACAAAATCCTGCTCACCGTCCAAAACATAAATCCAGCATCTCCTTCCCTGTGCAGTTTCCTATGAGCTTCTCCAAACAGAGTCAAGAGCCACTACTCAGTTCCACCACCATACACGTACCTATAACAGCATTTGCCTGGTTTTTTAATTACTGAATTTCAATTGCCATTCCCTCTGTTATACTGAGAGATTCTTAAGGGCAGGAGTTGCCTCATTAATCTGTGTTATCATCAGATATGAAATGAATGTTTGGCTTTGAAAATGTGTTCTGTAAATTTTTATGTAGCTTCACTTCGAGTTAGACTGTATCAGTCTTTCCAAGCATTTGGCAACAAATGAGCCCAGTCTCTCCCTTTCAGCATTTTTTTACTATTTTCATCTTTTTTTTAATAATAATTTTGATTTTGTTATGTTAGTCACCATACAGTACATCCCCAGTTTTTGATGCGATGTTCCACGATTCATTATTTGCATATAACACCCAGTGCACCATGCAATATGTGCCTTCCTTAATACCCATCACTGGCCTATCCCAATCCTCCACCCACCTCCCCTCTGAAGCCCTCAGTTTGTTTTCCAGACATTTCTTCACTACATTTCCTAAGATTAGTGGTGGTCACAGCTCTGTCCCTTTGTAGGGCCATCTAAGGCAAACCAGCATGTTCTCATGCTATTTGTGGCCATTGTTGTGTAGATTTGTGTAATTTTTCCATTTGTGTGACACTGGTTACTAAGTACAACCAAGTGACATGAAGATATTTTACTATTTGGGGTTTGATGTTAGTAGATAATCAGAGAGACCAAAGGAAGACAGCAAAATAAGATCTCTGCTGCTAAGCTGAGGTCAAAGTATTGGCAATGTTGATGCTTCCATGTCTGCAGATAACACCCTTGCTAACTGTTATATGATGTCGATTGTTTGATCATGATGAGAATGTTGGGTGAAGGATTAGAAGCCTGCTGAGATGCAAGAGTATTACATAATATTGCAGTTGGAGAACAATTTTTAAATTATGTTGGCCTATTTATTTTTTTAGGTAGGCTTAATGCAACCATGAAGTTTCCATGATTCCACTGGAAATTACGTGGCTAATTAAAACCCTGTCTAATGAAAACCTAGAATTTTCTCTTTCACTTTATACTACACAGATCCCCAGGTGTCATGACTACACAAAGATTATTCTGAGAAAGCTAACAGTTTGTTGAATGAGTGAATGAATGAATGATCCAGTAAATTATGGCACTGCAAAAAATAGTAATTAACTGTGCATGGTATGATGTAATTTTATTTCTACCTCTCTCATTATACTTATGCATTTAGTATAGCATTTCTATTTCAGAGCAAGTACTCAATGAATGTTTTTATCTAAATAATGAAATCATTTAGAACAGAATTTGTGCACTTTTTAAAATCTTTTTCTGTTAGAAGGAAATCTCCATGAAGCCAGAAATCTATTTTTTTAGCTTCTATTTCTGGGGAAGCATCCATTAAAGAACAGACTCACAGTGGGAGATCAGTTACTTACTGAGTGAGAAGACACTTAGATTCAAAAAGAAAACTGGACTCTGGGCATAGGACAACAATGGATTCATCAGTATAAGAATCATGCTTGATTTACTTGCTCAGCTGTGCTAATGGCTGCCTGCTTGGCACATTACCAATCAGATAGATGGTGCAATGATCTAAATTTTCACCTAAGACACAAAAATGACCAGATTGATTATTCAGTCGTCTTTTGTAAGCTAAATTTGCAGAATATAGTCACTAACCCATTGTTTAACAATTGTTTTTTATTTATTGAATTGAGATTGTTTCTTTTTTTATGCCATGGGATAAATTTTTGATTATGTTAAGATTCATTTTGTCCTAAAAGTGCAAATTAAAGAATTATTGATTAGGTCAGTCAGGGTTCAGCCAAAGAAGCAGAACCAGTAAGGCAGGTAGTCTGAAGGAAAAATGTCTGGTAAACTCACACCTACAGTCACAGACTAATGCTGTTACCACAAAGAATAAGGAAGGAAGATTGTGGGCAGGACTAGAACCCCATGAGCATGGAAAAATCTGCCATACATAGGTGGGATCTCTTCTCTCTCACAGGGAAACCATAGCCTTGCTTTGGCACCTTCCAACTGATTCAGTCAAACCTACACAATTATCCAGGATAATTACCACCACTTAACATTAACTGTCTGCAAAATCCTTTCACAGCAACACCTAGATTAGTGTTTGATTAAATAACCAGGGACTGTGGCCAAGACAGACTGACACATCAAAAAAGGCATCATATCCTTCTCTGCCAGCCCTGAAACTCCCCTCCCAGAGACACTGAAGGGCTGGGGACACAGGAAAGGGGATCCTGTCACCAAAAACATCCAGCTCATAAAGTGTTCTCCATTCCATAGCAGGATGATCCTGCCACAATAGTTTCATAGCGTGGGGAGTATTATTTATTCCTACAGACTAGAGATTTCTTTTTCCCATCTAAAGGAAATGACAGCTTAGCCCAAGATGGCTCCTTTTATCCTTTGAAACAGGGGTCCTCAGCTGCCAGCACTAACCAGTGAGAGTCCCAGGGCCATGAGATGGACAAATTTATCATAAAATTTATAGGTAAATGTGTAGTCCTTAATACAGCTAAAATTATCAAAAAAATAAAGTGAGAAGAATCACTAGTTGATATCAATGCTCTAGCTATAGTAATAGTATTTTATTAGTAGAAGGACAGAAACAAAGATCAATGGAATAGAATTAAGATCAAAGAAATAAACTTTATACATATATGCTCAACTAGTTTTTGGCAGAGATGCAAAAACAATTCAAAGGAAGAAATACAGCCTTTTCAATAAATGGTACTGGAATGGTTGGACACACACACACAAAAATGATCATTTATCTAAATCTCACAAAGTGAGCAAAATATAACTCAAAATAAATCACAGACTTAAATATAAAACTTATCATAAAATATTTAGAAAAGATATAAAAGAATATCTTTGGGATCTATGGCCGAGTAAAGATCTCTTTAATACCACAAATATGATCCATGAAAGGATACATCAATAAATTAGACTTTATCAAAATTTAAAAAGTGTTTACTCTCTATATTTCTCTTTTAAAAAGAAAAAATATTTGTTCCAGCACTTTGAAAAATGACATTGGTATTCTGAATGGGATGGCATTGAAAGTATAGATTGCTCTGGGTAGCATAGACATTTTAACTATGTTTATTCTTCCAATCCATGAGCATGGAATGTTTTCAAGCTATACTACAAAACTGTGATCACCAGGATAGCATGGTACTGGCACAAAAACAGACACTAAAAGAATGGAACAGATTCCAGATTCCAGAAATGGATCCTCAACTCTATGGTCAACTAATCTTCAGCAAAGCAAGAAAAAACATCCAATGGAAAACTTCAATAAATGGTGCTGGGTGGTGCTGGGAAAATTGGACAGCTATATACAGAAGAATGAAACTTGACCATTCTCTTACACCATACATAAATGGATGAAAGACCTCAATGTGAGACAGGAATCCATCAAAATCATAGAGAAGAACACAGGTAGTAACCTCTTTGACGTTGGTCACAGCAACCTCTTTCATGACATGTCTCCAAAGGCAGGGGAAACAACAGCAAAAATGAGCTTTTGGGACTTCATCAAGAAAAAGCTTCTGCACAGCAAAGGAAACAATCAACAAAACAAAGAGGCAACCCACAGAATGGGAGAAGATGTTAGCAAATGACACTTCAGATAAAAGGCCTGTATCCAAGATCTATAAAGAACTTCTCAAACTCATCAACCAAAAAACAAATAATCAAGTCAAAAAAATGGGCAGAAGTTATGAACAGACACTTCTAAGAAGATGAATGGCTAACAGACACATGAAAAAATATTTAACATCATTAGCCATCAGGGAAATTCAAATCAAAACCACATTGAGATACCACCTTACACCAGTTAGAATGGCAACAATTGACAAGGAGAAACAACAAACGTTGGAGAGGATGTGGAGAAAGGGGAACCCTCTTACACTGTTGGTGGAAGTTCAAGTTGGTACAGCCACTTTGGAAAACAGTGTGGAGGTCCCTTAAAAAGTAAAAAATAGAGCTACCCTGTGATCCAGCAATCACACTACTGGGTATTTACCCCAAAGATGCAGACATAGTGAAGAGAAGGGCCATATGCACCCTAGTGTTCATAGCAGCATTGTCCATAATAGCTAAATTGTGGAAGGAGCCAAGATGCCCTTCAACAGATGACTGGATTAAGAACATGTAGTCCATATATACAATGGCATATTACTCAGCCATCAGAAAGGATGATTACACAACATTTGCATCAATATGGATGGAGCTGAAGGAGATTATGCTAAGTGAAATAAGTCAAACAGAGAAAGACAGTTATCATATGGTTTCACTTATTGGTGAAACATAAGGAATAGCAGGGAGATCATTAGGAGAAGGAAGGGAAAAATTGAGGGGGGTAGAAACAGACGGGGAGATGAACCATGAAAGACTATGGACTCTGGGAAACTGAGGGTTTTACAGGGAAGGGGGATAAGAGGATGGGCTAACCTGGTGAAGGGTATTAAGGAGGGCACATATTGCATGGAGCACTGGGTGTTATAAGCAAACAATGAATCATGGAACACTACATCAAAAGCTATTGATGTACTATACGGTGACTAACGTAACATAATAATAACAAATAAATAAATAAAACGAAGAAATGTAACTGAAAACTGAGATAAAATATTTGTGATCCTCATATCTGACAAAAGACTCATCTGTGATAGATAAAGAATGCAAAACTTAACAGCAATGCAAACAATTCAATTGGACAATGAACAAAAGACATGAAGAGATGATTCCCCCAAAACTATATCCAATTGAGAAATAAGCACAAGAAACAGTGTTCAACTTTATTAGTCATTAGGGAAATACAAATTAAAACCTTAATGAGATATCATAATACAAAACAAAAGTTTAAAAAAAAATAGTGAAGACACCAAATGCTGTATGTAGAGCATTCAGAGAAACTATACCAGTCATACGCTGCTCATGGGAATGTAACATGGTACAGTCACTATGGAAAACACTTTGGTCTATGTCTTAAAATCTATACTTGCAACTACCGCATTATAGTTGCAATTCACTCATTAAGCCCCAAACCAAAAACAACACCAAAGTCCTTCAACATGAATGGTTAAACAAGCTCAATAATACAGAAGGCTATTCTAAAATAAAACAATAAACTATTCATACACAAGACAACATGGATGAATCTCCAGGTCATTATGCAGAGTGAGAAAAAGGCCAATCCTAAATGGTTATATTTTATATAATTCCATTTATATAACACTCTTGAAATGACAAACCTTAGAGAACTGGTTAGTGGCCAGCAGGGGTAGGGAAACAGGTGGGGAGTAAGGTGGTTGTGGTTGTTAAAGGCCTTATCAGGTAACCTGGTGGGAATGAGACTGTTCTATGTTTTGACTGTATCAATGTCAATATTGTGTTTGTGATATCCTAATACAGTTTTGCAAGATGTAACCATTAGGGGAAACTGTATAATGAGTACAGAGGATCCCTATGTATAATTACATACAACTGCTGTAAATTTTCTCAAAAATAAATTTTCTCAATTTTTTCAAAATAAAACTTTCTCAAAATGAAAAGTTTAACAAAAAAGCAATCACATTAATCAAATATTTTCATTTATTCTGCTGAGTTTCAACTTCTTGAAAAACAAAATGATATGAGAGTGTTACAAATTTTTGTTCACTGTGTCAGTTCCAATATTATAAGCCACATATTTTGATTCACCAACATTTAAGCTAATAAATATTCTGTATTTTCATATATAGTCACACCTTTGATCCTCATAGAAACTCTGTGAGTTAAATAATATGTTCTTCATGTTAAAAGTGGGAATAATACATCTTCTGTGTTAGAGAAAAGGAAACAGATGGGAGAGGATTAGATGAGTCATCCATCTAATTACCATCAAAAATAAAAAATCTACTCCTTGTGTTTTGATGTTGGGTCTAGAGTTCCCTAACCATGGAAATGACTTTGTACTGGAGGAAAGAAAGAAAGAGAAAAAGAAAGAAAGAGAGGAAGGAATCAGAATGGAAGGAAGGAAGGCAGGAAGGAAGGAAGGAAGGAAGGAAGGAAGGAAGGAAGAAAAAGGTGTTACATTGCATTTTAGAAATCAATATTGTTTTTTTCTACTAAAATCTTCAGTGGTGTTGTAAAGGAAATAGACATTGTGGTCCTTGACTTGATATCTGGGGGGGGAAAGTGGTTATAACCAGTGGGGCATATAAGATATTGCTAGGGAGTGTCAGATAGTCAAACAAACAAACAAATACTATTAGTCTGTGAAAAAAACTACTTATTTCCACAAATTTGATTCAGTAAGCTTCTATGACACAATATTCAGTAGAGACATGCTAAGTATCCAGTACTACACTATTCCCTGGGGATATGAAAAGAAAAGAACAAAGACTTGTTTTCCTGAAAGTCAAGCTTTTAGGAGCTATAAACATGCAGTCTGGCACAACAGACTATACAGGTACCAGTAACCAATAACAATGACCCAGCCTGAAAGTCATATTCAAAGATACATCTGCAAGAATATTGATCATTCAGCTGTCTTCCTTATTGGCCAAGTTAGCTTGAAACTAGAGAAAATATTTACAAGTTGGTTGAGGTCAAACTCCCTTGATATTTTTTAGTCATGAAGTGAGAATGGAAATATAAAGCTACTCGTGCAGAAAAGTCCTGCGTCACTTAATCCTAAGGGCTATAGTGTTGGTGGATATGTTGGTCATGATGCTTAAATCTTTGGGGGGAAAAAAGAGAGAGAGAGAAATTATATTGCTATTCAATTTCAGCTTTAAAAAGTAACAACTTTCCAAGGTCCTGTTTTATTTGAGAATCTGGGTTTGTAGGTCCCTGTTAATTAAACACATCTTAGGAAATCTTGCCTGTGGAAGCAGGACATAGTAAGGTAACATGAACTTATTCAAGAAACCATGGGAATGAGGCAACCCACAGATTGATATCAAGTGAAATTGATTTGTTTTATATCCTTAAAAATACCTAAGACTAAGAGAGCCAAGGTATGTAAGAGGGATATGCATTCAGATTGTCAAGAAAGAAAGTGGAATTAGACTGCTGAAAATAAATAACTCAAACTCCCAAAAGACACGTTTATGAAATATGCAAAAAAATTCCCATTCCACATGCATTGTGAAGAAGGAGACAGTATGTTTTTTGTTATTGTTGTTCTCAGTGATATTTGGGTCAAGAAACCACACACACACACACACACACACACACACACATACATTTGTTGTCTAGACGGCAAAAGCTGTCTAGACGTAAGGCATGGAGAAAATTGGAGCATATGTGGGTGGAGATGAATGTACAGATATGTTGGAAGGAAGAACAACTGTAAACATGTTTCAAATGGAGAAATCAAACAGAGGCAATGAAAAGTGTACCTTAAGCAGAGAAGGACCTCTATGTTAGGGAAAAGTGAAAAATATAGTTGGTTCTAAAGAGTGGGTAAAGTTTAGGGAGAATTATTTGACAAAATATTTGCCAAACTGGAGCATGAGATAATTATTAAAGTGAATTCATGATACTGGACTCCTTAACAATTCATTTACTTAAGTATACTATATTTTGGGTGACAGGTAAAGGAGCTGAGATGTCTCATGCTGAAGTGGAAATAACCCTGGGCTAGTAATCCACAGATATTGTATTTTAGTCCCCTCCCTCCCTTTTCAGTGATTGAACATTGCAAAATCACATAACCTATTTAAATTGAGGGTCATTTTGTAAGCCAAATTAAGGAATTGGAGAGCCTTTCCAAAATTCCTTCCACTTCAAATAATCTGTCAAATCAGACTATTGAGTTAATACAATTTCTTTTCAATCTGTTTTATGGGCTTCTCTATGCTTCATCTACCCCTAAATGTTAGTTTCCTTCATTTTGCCCTAGGTCCTCCTGCCACCCCATGCTTCCTATGGGTACCTCCCCCCCGCCATTTTCATGCTTTAAAATAGCCCTACATATCAAATATCTCAAGTCTATAACTTTAAGCCAAATCTCTTCCAGCCACCTAAGAACATTTCTCCTTTGATATTTCATCTTTAATATTATATATCTAACTACTAATTAACCCTCTCTACCCACCACAGAGGTAAGGCTTTGAATTTCTTTACATTCAATTTATAGCTTAATGCCTGGAATACAATAGATATCCAATTAATGTTTAATTAAGTGGAATGTATATTAAATTTAGGAAAATACCAGATTTTATTCTGAGTATAGAATGAAAATATTAACAAATGTATCCATACCTCAATTACATCTCAGGTCTGTATTATCACACACTTTTCTACTGAAGCTAAGATCAAAAACAGCATATTTCTCCCAGAACTTAAAGTTAAGCAGAATGTAAGTGTAATGCTATATTTTGACGCAAAGAATGTTCTTGTATCCTCAAGGGTGTTGAAGATGTCTGGTTCTCTATGATCTGTCTTTTGCGTGAGCTGTATTTTCAGCATCAAAAAATCTCATGGGTCATAACTTTAGCACTATCTCTACTGTGACATTTTACAATGGACATCAAGAACACACTTAAAACAACCAACAATAATTCAGAGTTTTATTATCTAAGGAGAGCATATTGCTAAGGTAACTCCCCCATGTATGCTAATTAAAAGTGAATTTTCATCCGATTCCCAGTAGAATTTCATACAGTCAATTACAAATTCATTCAACTCAATCAGTTTTTAAGCCTCTGCCCATTATACTAATAGATTTATGGAAGACAGAATTAAAAAACAAGCAAACAAGCAAACATCCTAATCACAGTTGTCTTAGGAATTGACCAAAGTTGTATTTTCTATGCAGATACAATATTAAATGACTTCCAAGTTAGGTTAAACACTAGTCTTTATCACTCATTGTTTTTGTAGCTGGGTCACCTTTCAAACGTAACAGCATAACATATTCTTCCTTCCTTCAAATACTATAATTAGACTTTTTAGAATATGACAAATACTTGCACAGTGTTTTAGGAGAGGCTCTGTGTTCAATGACTTACATGTCCTGCCCCTTACTTCCACTGAAGCCTGTAGATAAGCAATATTAATCTCCACTTTGAAGATGACACCTGAGCTCATGCTAGAAGGTAAAAGAATTAGCATTTGATGGGTGCCTGGGTGGCTCAGTAGGTTAAGCATCTGCCTTTGGCTCCGGTCATGATCTCAGGGTCCTGGGATCTAGCCCCACATGGGGTTCCCTGCTCAGGAGGGAGCCTGCTTCTCTCTCTCTCTCAAATAAACAAGTAAAATCTTAAAAAAAAAAAAAAGAATCAGTATTGAACCCAGGCATTTTGACTAAAAAACGAAGCTCTTTTCATTGCACAGACACCCCTCCACACATACACACACATGCAAAAACAAAACAAAACAAAAAAACAGCAGTTGTACATCTGCAAATATTTTTCCTCTAAAAAATGTTATACAGGGAATAAGATTTTATTCAAACATTTGTGGGCACCCTTTTTAAAGGACATTAGAGACAATATGCCAACTGGAGAATTAGAAACGCAAACAGCAGTCATTACTCCATAACCACATTTCAGTTTTTACAAAATATGTTTCATCAACTTTGATAACTGATCTTTTTCTCCAGTCTTAGTCCTAAATGTCATCTATTTCCAAAGTCAGATTCTTTCACAATGTTGATTTTTTTAAGCAGGTATGCTGTTGATTCTGAATACAATTGTAAAGAGGAACTCCAAAAATATTTTGAGGCACTTTGAAATACATAGATAACCTCTTATGTTATTTTTTTAAATCTATACTAAAAATATTACAGTATTCAATGTATTCAGGAAAATAGAAAATCATAACATAACATATATCAGCACATAACTTCAGTATGACAATTATATTTGAGTCAGAAAAATTGTCTTTTTATCTCAGTTCTGTTACTTAGTTGTAACAAATTGTGAGGCTTTGAGGAAAGAACCAAAGATTTCCTTCTAGCCACCTTTTTTCCCCTAATTTCTAGCATGCATAAAATAATTATAATGTTAGCTATATGGGTTAGTGTCGGGTAAGTGCGAATATATGTGAATATTGTCTGGCTATTCTATTCCAGGGTATTGTATATGCATACATATATTCTGTCTGGCTGCATTGGTAATACGCACACTTTTATGTTGGGAGCTACTGATTTTCAGATATATATGCTATGAAATTTTGTTAAAAAAGCATTAGAAAGGAGAGATGTGAAAAGGGGGTCATTTTGTTCACAGTCTCACCAGGCTTTCAAGAGCAATTCCCAAATTGCTTCTAGGCTTTGACTTTCTGTCATGCACTCAAATGACAAAAATCTTGTCCTAGCAGAACACCCTAGCCCTGCTGAAGGTATGACCACCACGCCTGTGGATTTATGTGCTACCTTAGGTTCCTAAAGTTTACCCACACTGAATAAATTCTTATTTAAACACCAGATATTCCTGTAAGATGATTCATGATGCAATGAAGCTGATATAGGTAAGCATGAAACTTGGAGAATTTAAGTGACTTACATTAATTCTTATGTTTGGTTTCATTCAGAACTAGACTTCAGGTCCATAGAACATTGGCTATGGGTGCCCTCCCCTTCCTGCCCCATAAAATGGGCAGTGCTTAGATTGCTATAAGACGAATGAGGAAGATATTACCTTTCTGAATCCTGTCTCAGACCATTTCAGGGTGACACTAAACACATTCTCATTTCCCATTTATACCAATTACAGATAGATAGATAGATAGATAGATAGATAGATAGATGATAGATAGATGATAGATAGATAGATGATAGATAGATGATAGATAGATAGATGATAGATAGATGATAGATAGATGATAGATAGATAGATAGATAGATGATAGATAAATAGATAGATGATAGATGATAGATAGATGATAGATAGAAGATGATAGATGACAGATAACAGATAGATGATAGATAGATAGATGATAGATAGATGATAGATAGATGATAGATAGATAGATAGATAGATGATAGATAAATAGATAGATGATAGATGATAGATAGATGATAGATAGAAGATGATAGATGACAGATAACAGATAGATGGATAATAGATAGATGATAGATGATAGATAGGTAGATAGATAGATGATAGATAGATAGATGATGATAGATAGATGATAGATGATAGATAGATAGATAGATAGATAGATAGATAGATAGATAGAAGATAGAAAGATAATCTGTCTGGCTCTGTGAATTTAGAGGGCCTAGAAGCAATGACATTCCTATAGCAATGAACACACCTAGCATCCAAATTTTAATTTCTTAATAAAATTCTCTACGAATAGGAACCAGAGCTTTGATTTATCAATGGCTGGCTCCAGGTTTTGTCTAAGAAATACAGATGAGTCAGGAAGGTCCTCCTGTTCTAGAAAATTGAGAATTGCTTAATGAATGATGGAAACTTATTAGAAGAACTTAAGAATCAAGTTAGGCTCTTTAAGGGGCTCTAACTTGTCAAATATAGGATAAATTGATCACCAAAAAATGGTAACAGTAATGAATTATAATCAATTGAATAAAATAAGAATCCATGAGTCTACTGACAGATATACATATATACATAAATACCTAATATAATAATATTATTCCTTTCAGGAAAAAGGGAATTAATAGGTGTAGAAGGATAATGGAATTAGAAAATTATCAGTAGGCTACAATCATAGCAGTATTGAGTCAAGAATCAACAGATTATTCTAATGGACCAAAGTTTGAGGAGAAACAAGATATTTTCAAAGTCTGTCCCCACAAGATGTTTATTAATTACAAATGGAAAATAAAAGCCTTAGCATGGAGAAGCCTGACAGACACTGCCCAAACCAAGTTATTAAGCCAACATTATGCTACTCCTGATACAATGCTTTGAGAAAGACACATTATCACTTCTCTAATATGTTTGCCAAAAAAACATCTAATTTTGATTTTATCATAAAGAAACAATAAACACCCTTAAACCAAGGGACATTCTATAAATAACTTGCTTGTACTCTTTTTTTTATCTTATTTTATTATATTATGTTAGTCACCATACAGTACATCCATGGTTTCTGATGTAAAGTCGATGGTTTATTAGTTGCGGATAACACCCAGTGCACCATGCAATATGTGCCCTCCTTACTACCCATCACCAGTCTATCCCATTCCCCTCCCCCCTTCCCTCTGAAGCCCTCAGTTTGATTCTCAGAGTCCATAGTCTCTCATGCTTCATTCCCCCTTCTGACTACCCCCCTTTCTTAACTTGCTTATACTCTTAAAAAATATCAAAGAAATTAAATATAAAGAAAGACTCCTGGACTGTTCTAGATTAAAGAAAAATAAAAAGACATGAAACCTAAGTGCAAATTAGGTTTTAAATTAGGAATTAATTTTGTTATAAAGGTCATTAGTTAGACAACTAGCAACATTGTGATAGTCTCTCTATATAATAGTATTGTATCAGTATTAAATTTGGATTTTGATAATGTTATTCCAGTTATGTAAAGTTTCTATTTTAGAAAACACAAACTAAAAAATTCAGTGATTAAGGGAAATAAATGTGTTCATAAAAATTATGCACAGGGGCGCCTGGGAGGCGCAGTCGTTAAACCTCTGCCTTCGGCTCAGTACGTGATCCCAGCGTTAGGGGATCAAGCTCCACATCAGGCTCCTCCGCTATGAGCCTTCTTCTTCCTCTCCCACTCCCCCTGCTTGTGTTCCCTCTCTCGCTGGCTGTCTCTATCCCTGTCAAATAAATAAATAAATAAATCTTTAAAAAAAAAGAAAAATTATACACAAATATATGGAGAGGGAAGGGAAATAGAGTATGCCGTTAGAAACTTGAGACATCTGAATGCACAGTGTAAGACATTATTTGAGCTATTCTTTCTACTTTTCTGTAAGTCTGATATTACATCAAAAGGGAAATTAAAAGAAAAAATACATGAAGTATATTTTATGACTTTTATAATCCATTCTCATTATAAAAAACTTCAAATATAAAAAATATGTAAAAGAAAAATAAACACATTATCTCACCAATATATGTTAATTATTAACACTTCAGTAATTACATTACAGTTTTATATTTTTCATGAAAATGCATACACAAATTCATATGTAATTTCAATACTGAATTTTCATTTAACAATAAAAAAATCATATGTCCATGTTGTTTAATGTTCTTACACATTTTAATGAATGTATAGTGGTCTATATTTCAGATGTAGTATAATGCATTGAATAATCCTCCTCTTCAATATTTAGATTATTCCCATTTTTTGCAATTATATATAACATGATAAAAAAGTAATTATTGATGAAGTTTTGTATGCATTATTTCCCTGGAATTAGATTTTAATGAGTTATTCCATATAAGTATTTTTATTCCCCCTAAACATGTTAAGCCACACTTTTGCTGTCAATTTACCATTTCTCTGTTTTCAGGGACTTCATCATGTTTCTCTTCCCAACGTTTCAGCAAATGTCCATACTTCCAAAGCACAGAGGAAAAAAGTACATCTTCCATTTTTTAATGACCAGCCTACTGATAGATTCATGCTTTGTTGATTGTTACAATGGAAGAGTTACCCTTCTGGTTACAATGGAAGAGTTGCCCTTCCCTGTTTCCAAGGTCAATTCCTCCACAAAGCCTTTGCATCTCATAACTTCTTGTCTTCTCAAGAACCTAAAATATTGACTGTCTCTTCTTTGTTCTTTGCATTCACTTTAAATTTTCAATATTTAAACCTACTTAGCTCTCTTATTATGTGACAAATAGAATTTCCTTTAAGGTCAAAATTTATTGAACATTGTCTATACAGTCTATTTTATTACATTTCATTTCTCAACCTAATCAAATTTGCTTTGGTCCAAATTATAGATAGCAATGACTTTTCAAAGAATCAACAATTGCCCCCTTTCCCATAAACCTGATGCATACATTTTATATTTCCATCTCACTTGCTTTTTTAACAGCTTTCAACATTATTGAACATAAATTCCTGCCTTTTTACTCTATTGTTCTCCCATCTGAACTTGTAATTTTAATTATTCACCACATACTGACAATTCACAAATATTTTTCAGCCTTAATTTCTCCATCGATAAATACATTTTGTACATATAAGATAATAATGTCTTGAAGGTCCTTCTATGTCAATGATAAGGTAACAAATACACTCAGACATCACAGCCACTTAACATTACAAATGTCTATTCATAGCTCAGGTGAAGTTTGATAAAGATTGGTTGGATATTCTCCAAGTAATATCTTAGGGATTCAGGCTCCTTCCAAAAGGTCTCCCTGCTAATTTGCAGTCATAGTCTTTCAAATTTGTGCACAAGAAAAAGAGTTAGAGTTGTAGATCACAGAGGGCCTTACAGGCACCAAAAATAGAAATGGGTATTTTACATCTGTCTATATTTTTTTCCAGAACTGAAATTTCTTAGATCTTCATGTACTGAGAAAGACAGTTTTCTTAGTTGTTCAGGAAGAAAAGGAAGTGTTGCAAATGTTTTGCTCTCATATGCTGTTCCCCAAATGTAAAACATGAAAAACTTTTTCTCCCAACCAGGTGCTCATCCACTTCCCTACCTAAATAATTGGCAGCGGATGGGAGTTAAGATGGCGGAGGAGTAGGGGACCCCTTTTTCAACCGGTCCCCTGGGTCAAGTTGGATAGGTACCAGACCAGCCTGAACATCCACGGAATCAGCCTGAGACACAGGAAGATACATCTGGATCTCTACAAATGAACATCTCCAGCGCTGAGTATTGAGGTAGGAAGTGGGAAGCTGTGAAACCACACATAGATATTGGAAGATAAATGGAAGGGGGAGGGAGCCACCGTGTCCGGGTGCCGGGAAGCGGTAGCCACCTGCACGGGGGAGCGGGCGGACTCGCGGAAGACACCCACTAGAGAGCAGACTGAGACCAGGAGCGGGAGAACGTGCCGGGGCGGCTGGTGGCTGGCGGTGTTAGAAACACAAAGGACAAAGACGTGCCGGCCCTGGAAGTGAAGGTGGGGACGCTGGGTGTGGAGCACACATCCTGGGACGCTGCAGGGTTGAGCAGAACCAACAGAAACAGAGTTAAAGTGGCCAGAACATCAGTGGAGAACGGTCCGCGATCCCTCTGTTCTGAGACAGAGGCTGAGATTTGGCCACTGCTGCTCTGACTCTCTGAAGAAGCACAACAAACCGCCAGGAAAAGCTGCAAGAGAACAAAAGCCTGGAAATACCAGCTCACAGCGTGGCCATCCCCACCCCCCCTCGCAGGGGACACAGGGAGATTCTACCCAAACAGGATTGCCTGAGTATCAGAGTGGCAGGCCCCTCCCACAAAAGGCAGTCTGAAAAATCAAGAAGCCCACATCCCTAAGATCCCTATAAAACAAGGGTGCATGGCCTGGGTCCCGGGCGACAATTTGGGGTCTGAACAACCCCGCAACCTCTACTCATCAGAATGACAAGAAGGAGAAGTCCCCCCAGCAAAGAAAGACAATGAGTCTGTGGCCTCTGCCACAGAACTAATGGATATGGATATAACCAAATTATCAGAAATGGAATTCAGAGTAACAATGGTCAAGATGATGTGTAGACTTGAAAAAAGTATTAAAGAAAATGTTAATGAGAATATAGAATCCCTAAGGGTGGAAATGAGAGTGAATTTGGCAGAAATTAAAAATTCTATGAGCCAAATGCAGTCAAAACTAGAGGCTCTGACGGCCAGGGTGAATGAGGCAGAAGAATGAATTGGCAAATTGGAGGATGGGTTAGTAGAAAAAAAAACTAAAATAAAATTTGGACTCAGAAAAATCCACACACGGGAATATAGGTTATGGCATATTACTGACTCAATGAAATGTTCCAATGTCAGAATCATCAGGATCCCCAAGGGGATGGAGAAAAACAGAGGTCTAGAAGAGATATTTGAACAAATTGTAGCTGAAAACTTCCCTAATCTAGCAAGGGAAAAAACCATTCATGTCCAAGAGGCAGAGAGGACCACTCCCAAGCTCAACCACGACAAACTTATGCCACGTCACGTCATAGTACAATTCACAAATATTAGGTCCAAGGATACAGTATTGAAAGCGGCCAGGGCAAAGAAATTTCTCACGTACCAAGGCAAAGGTATCAGAATTGCGTCAGACATGTCTACAAAGACCTGGAATGAGAGAAAAGGTTGGGGGGCCATTTTTAAAGCTCTTTCAGAGAAAAACATGCACCCAAGGATCCTTTATCCAGCAAGGCTGTCATTCAGAAAGGATGGAGAAATAAAGACCTTCCAGAATCGCCAGTCATTAACCAATTTCGTAACCACAAAACCAGCCCTACAGGAGATATTAAGGGGGGTTCTATAAAAGTAAAAAGGCCCCAAGAGCGATACAGAACAGAAAGTCACAATCTACACAATCTTGCACGGGTGCAAGCGTGGTTCAACACTCGCAAATCAATCAGTGTGATACATCATATCAACAAGAAAAGACTCAGGAACCATATGATCCTCTCAAGTGATGCAGAAAAAGCATTTGACAAAATACAGCATCCTTTCCTGATTAAAACCCTTCAGAGTGTAGGAATAGAGGGTACATTTCTCAATCTCAAAAAGCCATCTATCTAAAGCCTACAGCAAATATTATTCTCAATGGGGAAAAGCTGGAAGCCTTTCCCTTAAGATCAAGAACACGACAAGGATGCCCACTCTCACCACTATTATTCAACATAGTACTAGAAGTCCTTGCAACAGCAATCAGAAGACAAAAAGGAATAAAAGATATCAAATCGGCAAAGAAGTAGTCAAAACGTCTCTCTTCGCAGATGACATGATACTCTATATGGAAAACCCAAAGGAATCCACTCCCAAACTATTAGAAGTTATAGAGCAATTCAGTAATGTGGCGGGATACAAAATCAATGCTCAAAATCAGTTGCATTTCTATACACGAACAATGAAACTGAAGAAAGAGAAATTAGGGAATCCATCCCATTTACAATAGCACCAAAATCCATACGTTACCTTGGAATTAACTTAACCAGAGACGTACAGGATCTATATTCTAGAAACTATAAATCCCTCTTGAAAGACATTGAGGAAGACATAAAAAGATGGAAAAATATTCCATGATCATGGATTGGAAGAATTAACATAGTTAAAATGTACATGCTACCCAGAGCAATCTACACTTTCAGTGCTATCCTAATCAAACTACCGATGACATTTTCAAAAAACTGGAACAAATAGTCCTTAAATTTGTATGGAACCAGAAAATGCCCCGAATCTCCAAGGAACTGTTGAAAAGGAAAAACAAAGCTGGGGGCATCACAATGCCGGATTTCGAGCTGTACTACAAAGCTGTGATCACAAAGACACCATGGTACTGGTACAAAACAGACACATCGACCAATGGAACAGAATAGAGAACCCTGAAAGGGACCCTCGGCTCTTTGGGCAACTAATCTTTGATAAAGCAGGAAAAAACCTCTGGTGAAAAAAAGTCTCTTCAATAAATGGTGCTGGGAAAATTGGACAGCTACATGAAAGGAATGAAACTTGACCACTCTGTAACACCATACACAGAGATAAACTCCAAATGGATGAAAGACCTCGATGTGAGACAGGAATCCATCAGAATCCTAGAGGACAGCAAAGGCAGCAACCTCTACGACATCAGCCACAGCAAACTTTTTCATGACAGATCTCCAAAGGCAAGAGAAACAAAAGATAAAATGAACTTGTGGGACTTCATCAAGATAAAAAGCTTCTGCACAGCCAGGGAACAGTCAAAAAAACTAAGAGGCAGCCCACGGAATGGGAGAATATATTTGCAAGGGACACAACAGATAAAGTACTGGTATCCAAGATCTACAAAGAACTTCTCAAACTCAATACACGAGAAACAAATAAACAAATTAAAAAATGTGCAGATGATATGAACAGACACTTTTCCAATGAAGACATACAAATGTCTAACAGACACATGAAAAAATGTTCAAAATCATTAGCCATCAGGGAAATTCAAATCAAAACCACACTGAGATACCACCTTACGCGAGTTAGAATTGGAAAAATAGACAAGGCAAGAAACAACAATTGCTGGAGAGGATGTGGAGAAAGGGAATCCCTCTTACGTAGTTGGTGGGAATGCAAGTTGGTACAGCCACTCTGGAAAACAGTGTGGAGGTCCCTTAAAAAGTTAAAAATTGAACTACCCTATGACCCAGCCATTGCNTACCCTATGACCCAGCCATTGCCCTAATGGGTGTTTACTCCAAAGATACAGACGCAGTGAAGAGAAGGGCCATATGCACCCGAGTGTTCATAGCAGCAATATCCACAATAGCCAAATCGTGGAAGGAGCTGAGATGCCCTTCAACAGATGACTGGATTAAGAAGTTGTGGTCCATATATACAATGGAATATTACTCAGCTATCAGAAAGAACGAATTCTCAACATTTGCTGCAACATGGACGGCACTGGAGGAGATAATGCTAAGTGAAATAAGTCAAGCAGAGAAAGACAATTATCATATGATTTCTCTCATCTATGGAACATAAGAACTAGGANTACCCTATGACCCAGCCATTGCACTAATGGGTGTTTACTCCAAAGATACAGACGCAGTGAAGAGAAGGGCCATATGCACCCGAGTGTTCATAGCAGCAATATCCACAATAGCCAAATCGTGGAAGGAGCTGAGATGCCCTTCAACAGATGACTGGATTAAGAAGTTGTGGTCCATATATACAATGGAATATTACTCAGCTATCAGAAAGAACGAATTCTCAACATTTGCTGCAACATGGACGGCACTGGAGGAGATAATGCTAAGTGAAATAAGTCAAGCAGAGAAAGACAATTATCATATGATTTCTCTCATCTATGGAACATAAGAACTAGGATGATCGGTAGGGGAAGAAAGGGATAAAGAAAAGGGGGGTAATCAGAAGGGGGAATGAAACATGAGAGACTATGGACTATGAGAAACAAACTGAAGACTTCAGAGGGGAGGGGGTGGGGGAATGGGATAGACTGGTGATGGGTAGNAATGGAATATTACTCAGCTATCAGAAAGAACAATATCTCAACATTTGCTGCAACATGGACAGCACTGGAGGAGATAATGCTAAGTGAAATAAGTCAAGTAGGGAAAAACAATTATCATATGATTTCTCTCATCTATGGAACATAAGAACTAGGATGATCGGTAGGGAAGAAAGGGGATANATGTGGGTTATCAGAAGAGGGAATGAAGCATGAGATACTATGGACTATGAGAAACAAACTGAGGGCTTCAGAGGGGAGGGGGTGGGGGAATGGGATAGACTGGTGATGGGTAGTAAGGAGGGCACGTATTGCATGGTGCACTGGGTGTTATACGCAACTAATGAAGCATCAAACTTTACATC
>NC_048219.1:94121019-94137265 GCF_002007445.2 Ailuropoda melanoleuca
TAAGGAGGGTACGTACTGCGTGGCGCACTGGGTGTTATACGCAACTAATAAATCATCGAACTTTACATCGGAAACCGGGGATGTACTGTATGGTGANCAATGCTATCCCGATCAAAATACCGAGGACATTTTTCAAAGAACTGGAACAAATAGTCCTTAAATTTGTATGGAACCAGAAAAGGCCCCGAATCTCCAAGGAACTGTTGAAAAGGAAAAACAAAGCTGGGGGCATCACAATGCCGGATTTCGAGCTGTACTACAAAGCTGTGATCACAAAGACAGCATGGTACTGGCACAAAAACAGACACATCGACCAATGGAACAGAATAGAGAACCCAGAAATGGACCCTCGGCTCTTTGGGCAACTAATCTTTGATAAAGCAGGAAAAAACATCCGGTGGAAAAAAGACAGTCTCTTCAATAAATGGTGCTGGGAAAATTGGACAGCTACATGCAAAAGAATGAAACTTGACCACTCTCTCACACCATACACAAAAATAAACTCCAAATGGATGAAAGACCTCAATGTGAGACAGGAATCCATCAAAATTCTAGAGGAGAACATAGGCAACAACTTCTATGACATCGGCCAGAGCAACCTTTTTCACGACACATCTCCAAAGGCAAGAGACTGAAGAATAAAAAAATAAATTAATTTAAAAAAAGAAGATAAAAAGCTTCTGAACAGCAAAGGAAAAGTCAAAAAAACTAAGAGGCAGCCCACGGAACAGGAGAATATATTTGCAAATGACACTACAGTTAAAAGACTGGTATCCAAGATCTACAAAGAACTTCTCAAACTCAATACATGAGAAAGAAATAAACAAATCAAAAAATGGGCAAAAGATATGAACAGACGCTTTTCCAGTGAAGACATATAAATGGCTAACAGACACATGAAAAAATGTTCAAAATCATTAGCCATCAGGGAAATTCAAATCAAAACCACACTAAGATACCTAACCTTACACCAGTTAGAATGGCAAAAATTGACAAGGCAAGAAACAACAATTGTTGGTGAGGATTTGGAGAAAGGGGATCCCTCCTACATTGTTGGTGGGAATGCAAGTTGGTACAGCCACTCTGGAAAACAGTGTGGAGATCCCTTAAAAAGTTAAAAATTGAGCTAACCCTATGACCCAGCCATTGCACTACTGGGTGTTTATCCCAAAGATACAGACGTAGTGAAGAGAAGGGCCATATGCACCCCAATGTTCACAGCAGCATTGTCCACAGTAGCGAAAGCATGCAAGGAGCTGAGATCCCCTTCAACAGATGACTGGATTAAGAAGTTGTTACCCATATATACAATGGAATATTACTCAGCTATCAGAAAGAACAAATTCTCAACATTTGCTGCAACATGGGCAGCACTGGAGGAGATAATGCTAAGTGAAATAAGTCAAGCAGAGAAGCACAATTATCATATGATTTCTCTCATCTATGGAACATAAGAACTAGGAAGATGGGTAGGGGAAGAAAGGGATAAAGAAAGGGGGGTGATCAGAAGGGGGAATGAAGCATGAGAGACTGTGGACTCTGAGAATCAAACTGAGGGCTTTGGGGGGGGGTGGGGGAATGGGATAGACTGGTGATGGGTAGTAAGGAGGGCACGTATTGCATGGTGCACTGGGTGTTATACGCAACTAATGAATCATCGAACTTTACATCGGAAACCGGGGATGTACTGTATGGTGACTAACATAATATAATAAAAAAAACATTAAAATAATAATAAGAGATAAAATAAAATTTAAAAATTAATATAAATAAATAAATAAATAAATAAATAAATAAATAATTGGCAGCATCTACTAACCAGTAGAGCAAACTAAAACCTAGGAATTACTCCTGACAGCTCCTTTTTAACAGCTCCCATATCCATTCTGTCACCAGGTCTTCATTTCACCTTTTACATATTTTTTCTCATATGTCTCCTTTTTTCTATTTCCACCTTTCCTATCCCTTCTAAGTCACCAGTCAGTACTATTTAGACTGAGACAGACTTCTTTTGTTTTTATACATTTATTAGTCATCTCAACAAATCCATTTTGCATCTATTTGCTAGTGTTTACTGAATGGAAATTTAATTATATTTGGTCTATTCCAATCCTTACATTTATCTTCCTCTCCCATTTAAAACCTTTTAAGCATTTGCCTTAAGATAAATGCCATAATTCATAATGGATCAGACAACATTCCTGATTATTTTGGTGTTATCTGTAACAACTCCTCCAACCCCTATCATATGCTCTCCAGTCACTCTGTACATTGAAATATTTCAATGTGTTGTTTTGTTGTCTCTCAGAACTTTTGACTCTACTATTCTCTTATTCAAATTATTCTCCTATACCTTGCTACTTAATTATTATTCCTCTTTTAGATCTTAGTTCAAAAAATGCATTCCGAAGGATTCTTTCCTTGATCTCCCAACTTAGGGATAAATTACTCCAAGTCTACACTTTCTCAGTGTGGCATATCTTTCCATAATGTTATACATGACAGTTGTAATTTTATATTTAACCGGTGGTTGCTTGAAATATATGTATATTTTTCATACGTAGTTAGAATACGTTTAAGGAGAGGCACCTGGTGGCATAGTCCATTAAGCATCAGACTCCTGGTTTCAGCTCAGATCGTGGTCTCAGGGTTGTGAGATCCAGCCCTGCAATTGGGCTCCATGCTCACCAAGGAGTCTACTTAAGAATCTCTATCCCTCTGCTCCCCAACCCTGCTCTCTCTCTCTCTAATAAATAAATAAACTCTTTAAAAAGAAGAAGATGTATAAGGATAACTTGGAGATCATTCATTTCTACTTGCTTTTCAGAGAGCCTAAATCGCAGCAGGAAATCAAGAAATATTTAATGAATGAATAAATAAATGGATGAATGAGCCACTGGATTATGTTCTCTATTGTGAGATATTTCCCAGGAAAGTTTATAACATCTCAAATTGCCTCTCTCAGTGAATGAGAATCCCATTCTATCATATACCATCACCAACATAAATATCATAATTAATTTTACTTCCTATTGAGATTTTTTCCATTAAATTGTATAAATTATTTTATGGTAATTATTTTTATGCCTGCAACAACTTAAACTCATATTCTACATCAGAAGCATGAAGAGATCCACTTCTTTTTTCTTTTTGAAGTTCCTGAAAAACATGAAGTGCTAACTCTTCTTTTCTTTTTTTTATCGAAAGGAGTTTGCCCCTTCAACTTTACTCCACTATAAGCCATGTGGGATATCATAAATTCTTTCTTTCTGTTACCAACAAAAAAATGGAACCAGCTGAGTCCGTCTTTTGCCAATTTGGAAGATGCCCTCTCATTTCCCAAGGTCTTATATACTTTCAGAAGTAATTTGCACTAGGAAAATGATATTAGCAAGACTATAAACCTGCAGACATCTGTTCCCATATGGAAACATCAAGTAAATAACAACAATATAACTAAAGGGAATAGCTTTGTGGAAGCTCTAGAAAACGATCAAGTTTCTGAAGCAACCAAATGAAGTCCCAATCAAGAACACACACACACACACACACACACACACACACACACACACACAAAGCAGTAAGAAATTGTGTGGTGTTTTCTCACTCTTGCCTCATCCCCTTCTCAGAGCAATGCACCTTGCTGCTGTTGGGAGAAAGCCATCCAATTCCCTATTTCTCCCTTAAGAAGGAAGGAAAAAAGTAAAACTTGCCTGCAGTGGGGTTGTTAGGTTTCTGTTGCACCTGACTTGAAGCTCAGACAAGAATGGGAGCATGGTTTGGATATCAAGTTGAAAGCCACTGAAAGCAGTGGCAGATGTAGCAGCATGTGAAATATGCAGAAAGATTAGAGACCCACAAGAGCCTGAGAGTGAGAGCCTTCAAACAGAGGAACACATAGAACATCTAAGGTATGGAGAAAAAGCAGGGAGAGACTCTTAGGGAAATTAAAACATTTAAAAGCAATTATGTGTATGAGTAAATTGGCAAAGGAAAGCACACACAGAGACATAGAAAAGATTCATGTCCAGAAAGGCCTTGAAAGAAGTTTAGCCCTCTTGATGGACTGATTAGTGATATTCCATTAAATGGAGCAAATCTGCAAAGATGTGTGTGTGTGTGTGTGTGTGTGTGTGTGTGTGTTTAATTTTTATGGTCAATTTTCAACAAAAGATCACAAGGCATATAAATAGGAAAAAAATAAATCTCCAGAAACCGACCAAAACAATCACAAGATTCAGACTTATTAGACAAATATTTTAAAACACCAGTCTTAAATATGCTCAAAGAGCTAAAGGAAAATGCAGAAAAGGAACTAAAGGAAATCTGGAGAATGATATATGAACAAAATGAGAATATAAACAGAATTATATAAAATATTAAAAAGATTCTGAAACTAAAAAATATAATAACTGAATTGAAATATTTAAGAGGGACCCAACAGATTCGGGCAAACAAGAAATAATCAATTAACATGAAAATGGATAGTTTGAAATTATTGAGTCCTTAGAGAAAAAATAAAAAAAGAGAGAACGTTACAGAATCTAAAGAACTTATGGGGCACCATTAAATAGACTAATATTTGCATTATGGGAGCTCCAGACGGAGAAGAAAGGGGCTGAGAATTTATTTGAGGAAATAATGGCCAAAACTCCTGAAATTTGAGGAAAGACATGGATATACAAATACAAGAATTTTAATGAACTCTAAAAGGAAAAATTCAAAAAAAAATCCTACATCAAGACACATTACAATCAAACTGTCAAAGTGAAAGAGATTTTTGAAAGCAGCAGAAAAAAAGTGACTCATCATGTATAAGAGATCTTCAATAAAATTTTTGCTGAATTTCTCAGCAGAAACCTTGAAGGACAAAAGGCTGTGGGATGATATAATTAAAGTGTAAAAGAAAACGAAAAATCTGACCACCATAATACTATATCTAGCAAGACTGTCCTTCATAAAATGAGGGGGGAAATTAACACATTTCCATGAAAATAAAAGCCGAAGAAATTTATTACCACTAGACCTGCCCTACAATAAATACTAAAGGAACACCTTTAAGTTAAAATGACAGGAGTCTAGAAAGAGTAAGACACATACTATGTTATTTCATTTATGTGGAATCTAAAAAACTAAACAAATGAACAAACAAAATAGAAACAGACTCATAAATACAGAGAACAAACTGGTGGTTGCCAGAGGGAGAGAGTTGGAGGGGATGGGTGAAATACATGAAGAAAATTAAGAGGTAAAAACTTCCAGAAATAAGGCACAGAAATGAAATGTACAACATAGGGAATTTAGAAAATAATATTGTAATTGCTTTTTATGGGAAGAGATGCTAACTATACTTATTGTGATAAGAATTGTTTAATGTACAGAATTGTCAAATCACTATGTTTTACACATTAAATTAGTAAAAAAAAATGTATGTCAATATACTCCAATTTTAAAAAACCTACAAAACATAAAGTTCTCCACTAAAGATAAATATGTAGACAAGTATAAAAACCAGTATAATTTAAACATTTGTTGGTATTTCCTTTTTTAATTGTTTTCTAAAATTCAAAAGTAATATGTAACATGAATAACATGAAGTGGGGGAGGGGCACCTGGCTGGCTCAGTGGGTTAAGCATCTGCCTTGGCTCAGGACATGATCCCGGATCCCTGGGATTGAGCCCTGCATCAGGCTCCTCTGCTGGGAGCCTGCTTCTTCCTCTCCCACTCCCCCTGCTTGTGTTCCCTCTCTCACTGGCTGCCTCTGTCTCTGTCAAATAAATAAATAAAAATCTTAAAAAAAAAAACATGAAGTGGGGGAGTATTTAGTTAGGGAGAGGGGAGGTAACAATTTATTTCCTGTTCTCCTATATGTAAACTAACGCATTGCTTTTACAATTATAGACTGAAATTTCATTTTCTCTAATATTCTTTATAAGATTACCTGGATCAATAATTTTGTTGAAATTATTGAAAGGTAGGTGGTCCTTAAAAGAAAGATTTAAAATAGAAAGACTTTATATCAAGTGCTATTAAAACTGGGTCAGGATGCCTTAGTCCCCTTTGACAATGTAAGTGTAGTAAATGCACCTGTTCCTCACATTAAGGTACCTTAAGCAGATGCCAAAATCCCACCAAAAAGTGTAGAATGTGTTTAAGGTGGCTTTGTTTTTAGAAAAAGTAGAAAATGTTGTAAAGACTCCAGTTCTATTTTGAGATTTATAAATTAGCACCATTTTATTTTTACATTAATTAAAAGAGCAGGTTTGGGGACACATTATCTATACATGATTTAATGAGGGAAGCCTTGGACACTCTGATGTTTGTTAGCACCTCTGCAGAACACCTTACTTTTTTTTTTTTTTTTACAAATAAACTGCTCCAAATCTGATAAGCCCGAGAATTACCCTTCCGAAAAGTCCCTCTTGGTCATACTCTTGTCTTCCTTGACAGGCAGAATGGATTAATCATCTTCAAATCACATTAGCCCTTTTTGAGGAATTATTCAAATGTTAAAGCCGAATCTCTGCATATATTAGGGGCAAAAAAACGAATGGAAATACCTTGGGGAGCACCAGTGCGAGAATGTAATTCATGTATATTCGAGGTTAAGATACACTACACAGTAGGGTCTTGATCAGCTCTGGGACATGATACATGGCATTTTGTCAGAGCTCACGAAGTCCATGCTATCCTTCCTAAATCTGCCAGTACAGAGACAGTCCCACACAAAGTCCTGCCTACTTTGACAACCAAATAGAACTCAATACATAAGCTGCATAATCACAGGGTTGAAAGAATTGGAATTTGTTCTTTCAATCAGTGCCACAATGCACTCTATTTAAACAAATACAAATATGTGTGGAGAGAAGTAGTGACAAAATATTTTGAAATGACAAAACTAAAAACAGCTGGATCATTTCAGCATGGCTGATCCTATTTTCTTTCCACAGAAAATGTAATTTCTAGTTTGGTTAAATAACTTTTGCTTATTAAAAGAATCGAGGCAGATTGCTGATTTTTGTTTCAATTGTAATAGCAATTTCACCAAACAAATGACCACTTAAAGCCATAGTTTCATAGGATATAATTTGTTTCCCTCCCATTCAGGGTACTACCACTTCAAATATGGATACATTCCCATGTTTTTTCTCACACCTGTTTGTTCAAGGACATTTAAAGAGCACTGATATGTCATCTTTAAAGGAGTGTACTTTTATACAGTACTTTTGATGGCTTTTCTCAGGTAAACAAAGAAGAGCAATAAATATATTTTTTTTAGTGATTAGGAAGTAATACGTGGAACAGCAAGAACACTAGATACTCACCCCTCCCTCCAGTACTTATACTCTTAGAGGGCAGATGTCTGGGACCAGCAATTATATACACTAATTTTCCCTCCATACCCCTCCATTATAAATATTTAAGTTATCGGTCTATACTCAGGTGTTGCTAATAAAAACAGAATGGAAGATCTGATAAGATAATCATTTGGAATTAGAATAGTAAGCCTCGGTCACTGATTTGATGTTAAACCTAAAGGCAAGGGTCAAGTCAAATATAACTAAAGTTTGGAACACCTGAGCCATGAAATATCATCTAGGACAGCCTGAAATAATAATCAGGAGGTGGCTGAATGTGTAAAATATATTTTGGCAAGAATATGATACATTTATTGCTGGGCAATTAAAACTGAGACATCGGTGAGATCTCCAAGTGACAAAAACATGGAACTACAAAGAATGGTCTACCTTAATCTAGACCACAATAATCCCTAAAGATTGCCCTTAAAAGACGTTAGACATTTTCAGGTATCCATGTATTTATTTTAGGACTCCTCTTGTCACTGACAGACAATCTTTGGGACCCTTCTTAGCAGACGAAGCATGAGGTGTTCTTCAAAATTCCAGTGACAAATTCCTTTATTTCTTTGTCTTCAAATCCCAGATCTTCACTTTCTTTCTTCTTTTTTCCCCCCTTGGACAGAGCTTTATTTGTAATGGAGATCAGTGAACATGTGTTTCAAGAAGGGACTGTTAAGAGAGCGCATTTGAGGTAGAAAAGCATGGATTGAGTATTTTAGATATGCAGAAAGGAGATACAAAAAAAAGGTAAGGCATTAATATTTATTCATTTATTCCTTCATTTGCTACATATTTTAAGAGCTGAATAAGCATCTCAAGCAGGAGGAAAAAAAAACAGGTGGAAATATGGAAGTGAGAATAGGAACTAGATATTCCTGAAGTGCTGACAGGCATAGCCTGAATGTTATGCAGGATTTGTACTTCACCATGAGTGGTCATGTTGAGAAGCTGGAGGAGGGAGATCAAAAAGCAAAGGTGCATAAACCTGGTGATTTGGGGATGGCCAGTGCTTGTGAAGGCCGTTTGTTAAAGAATACAACTGACCATGTAATTTGAACCCAAACCACATGCTTTCTTGTCAACAAAATTTTCAGTTAAATTGAAGGGTAATTTTGACAAACTGGGCATGGTCTGAGAGTTATTTGGCTTTTTAAGCAGCCATTGTGCAAAATTAATAGTTGTGTGGCACAGGAGCAAGCACGTTTCAGACCCAGTGATTTCTTTTCCATCTAGAATGTTACATATGTATTTTTTTTCAAAAAAGAATTTTCAGAACTCCCGGGGATACTGTCTTTGGAACTCAAGTGTTGCCTAATGGAAGTTTCTGATTGACTGCCATTAAAGTCATGTCCACATCCAGGACGTGGGACAGAATGTTGTATGTCTTATTTTTAATTTATAAATTCTATTTCAAAGTCTCAGTATAATATGACAGGCAGAGCACTTTGCAGAAATTATGACACATTTCAAGTAGTTAAAATTCCTGAGTCTATAGCTACTGGGCCTTTTTGCAGCACCTGAGGCAAGTGATACTCACCCCAATGTGCTTATGACCTAGCCTACCTTATCACTGAAGCATGTTATGTCTGCTCTACTGGATCCCAGGAAGGTTTACTAAATGGCATGTGGGTATGAAAAATTGATGGTTAGTTCTTAAATAATCATCATAATGAGTTAATTTATAGGGATTTTCTATTCAGGGAATGATATCATCTTCAGTCTTTTCAAAAAGAAAAGCTCAGAGCAGATATGGTTGGCATTTCTACACCAGAGTCATTACAAAGGCTTTCTGAGTGATTTGATAGGTTCAGTAGGAAGCAGTGAAAAAGGCAGAGGCAGCATCACTCCACTTTATAGCTTTGACCTGAACGAGGCACCTGACTTCTTTAAGTATCAGCTTCCTCATCTAATGTTGAACAATGATACCTTTTGGGGTTCTTCAACTATCAGTGAGATAACTGAACAGTATCCAGGGCATGGTAAACCTTCAGTAAATAGTAGATATTTAACTACCTCATACCCCTAATTTTTCTTCACTGTGTCCTGTCAGACTAATAAACTAAAATATGACTAGCAGCATGTCAGTGTCAGGAGTCAATGAACATAATTTCAGGATGGAATACATGGTCAGATATGCCAACAAAAGTGATGGGGATTTGGGAGGAGACCTTGGAGGTTTTCCTGAAAAACTGTGTCATCAGTTTATGTGTTCATAGATATAAAATACCAGACGAGAAAAAAAGTTAAGTGAAGTTTCAAAAATAAAGTCAAAGGGAGGGGCGCCTGAGTGGCGCAGTCATTAAGCGTCTGCCTTCGGCTCAGAGCGTGATCCCAGCGATCCGGAATCAAGTCCCACATTGGGCTCCTCCACTGGGAGCCTGCTTCTTCCTCTCCCTCTCCCCTGCTGTGTTCCCTCTCTCACTGGCTGTCTCTCTGTCACATAAATAAATAAAATCTTAAAAAAAAAAAAGTCAAAGGGAGAAAAGAAGCTGGGTTAAAAAACATGGGTCTGGTAAGGAAATGAAAGGAACAAGTGAGATAGGTATATAATGTCCACCTCAGATCAGTTAGGAGGTGTCTCTGAGGGAGATAGACCCCATGGTCCACTGTGTGCATTTAGAGTTCTAGACAGTCTGTGCTTATTGTTCTTTGCCAGGTGTCAGAACCTAAGGTGCTTTTGCATGCAGCATTTCATGCCCATCTAGATTTTAATATTATTTTCCAATTTCATTTATTATCTACTACTTTACTTATGAATAATGAAAACCAGTATTTACTATTATATAGGTAGATTTTGCTATCTCTCCGTGTCCTTTGACCTGGCCTGGACCAATGGACACTGATCCTTTCCTGTATAACCTGTTCAGGCATCCTTGAATTTTATGGCTTGGTCCTCTGAACTCAGACAGCTTGCCCAGTTCCACACTTTGACCACTTCTCCATAGATCCTGGCTTCTTAATATTTCCCTTTGGCTTCATAGGAATCACAGTGAACCTTTTTATATGAAATGGCTTTCTACCGGGGCTCTCTGGCTATCGTAAATATCTTTCTCAGCCAAGTCCCTGACCTAGATGGTGGCAGTGGTCTAGTAAATATCAGGTTGAGTTTACCTCACGGAGGCAGTGGCTATGGGGGCAACGGTGACCATGTGAACTTTTACATTGGGATGCACACTTAGGGTTCTCTATCACAGGATCACTGACAGCTGTCTTAGCATAGCTTAAACAAAAAAAAATTCCATAGGTACAGAGCCCTTCTTGGATCTACAGGAAGCAGTGCATGTCCCAGCCTCTGCCAATAGTGCTTTGCATATTCCAGCACTACTTAGAATATTAAGCCACGTTTCCTTTTTGAATTTGTGTGTTCAAAACATATCGTGCTAAATGCATATCCTGGATTAAATCACAGATCAGAAAAGGAGATTAATAAACAAATAGTAAAATCCTAGTAAAATCTACTTTACAAACTTTAACCTGTGAAGTTTTACCTGTTATCAATGTACTATCAACACTAATATTGGTTTCTAAGTCTAGACAAATGTATTATAGAAGTAGAAAATATTATTAGAAGAAGCTGAGTAAGAGGGATACAGGCAATCCTTGTATCACTTTTGCAAATTTTCTATACAACCAAAATTATTCTAAAATATAAAGTTAATTTAAAAAAAATTATAGCTTTGTTTGCAACCAAGATGGACCAGGCCCATTGTATCATATTGCTCTGATTAAAATAATAACTGGATAAATTAAAAAAACAACTATCTGAGGACTCTTAAAGTGAATAATAGCAAACACATTAGGAAAATAAGTCAAAACTTGAAGAATGACTAAAAGGGTACTGGTGAATTTCCTCTTCCCTTTCTTTTTATCTCCCAGCTCTGATCAAAGGGCAGGACAAATCAGAGAAGTAAAGAGTGGGGACAGTCTTCAAGATCTCCAAGAACCACACTCTGACAGCAGGACAATGGGAGCAGAAGCACTGAAACCACCATGAGAACACTTCTCCCACTGGATGGAGGGGCTAGGAAACGAATATGAGTGGTATTCTTTCTCTTGTCACATTGCCCAGGGCAGGCTCAGTCTTGCAGAACTGTGGCATGGCACGGGAGACTGCATTTTTAGAGAAAGCCCACTTTGTAAGACATAAAAACTGGGAAAGAGCTTCCAGTGTCTTCTTGAAAAGAGAGATGGAAAAACAGATCCCTACCTCTGAATTTGATATGACACAAATCCTGGGGTCACTCTTAAGTTGCATATTTGTGGAACACACCCCAAATAGACAATAGCAAGAATTTTGGCAACTAAACTACTATACAATCTTTCTACAAGGTAAAATGGATGGCAGAGGAATGACTATGTGAACTTGAAAATGGCCTGTAGAAATTGTAGAATCAAGGAATACAGAAAAACATATGGAAAAAAAAAAAAAAGCAGAGCTTCTAACACTTGTGTGCAACATCACCAAACCAAACCAAACCAAACCAAAACCAAACCAAAACCAAACCAAAACCAAACCAAAGCAAACAAAATGCTTGACACAAATAAAACAAAAAACAAACAAACAAACAAAAAAACCCAAGCAAACAAAAACTGGACACATTATCTTAAGTATTGGAAAACAACAATTTGAATAACTGAATTTCGCATCAGAAACCATAAAGAAAAGAAAACACTGGAACCATATATTTAAAGTGCGGAAGAAAAGAATTGTCTAATTCCCAGAATGTAGCAAAAAAATGGAATTCAATGTGTTTGATTACTATCTATACGCTAATATAATCTCTACATATCTGTGGATCTATAAATAATATTTTATATTATTAAACATGTCAGTTTCTATCAAACTGATCATATTATTCTATAGTTCTGTTTATTTAGCCTATTCTTAAATTATCCCTAATGGTGTTTGTGGCATTTCTTACTTTGTTGCTTCACCTGCTATTAGTATTCCATAATCTAAACATACCATAATTTATCCATTCTCCTTCTGATGGACATTCAGTTTGCTTCAAATATTTTACAATTGCTGACCTCTCCTGTACTTATCCCCTTATTCACCTATGTGAGAATTTCTTTATAAATGACTAAGAAAGGATATCTAATTTTTCTTCCTTTCTGTATCTTATTTACATTATTTCTGATTTCTCCCATATTGCTCATTTCTCTTCCTTATAGTCTTCTAATTTCCATATTCACACAATATGTATATTATGTATATTATCTATCTATCTATCTATCATCTATTTATCATCTATCATCTACCTATCATCTATCGTCTACCTATCCCCTATATGTATATCCAATTCACATGCAATTCTATATGATTTTTAGAATCAGCTCAATTTTAAAAAAAAATGAATCAGCTCAACAACAACAAAAAAAAGTTATCTGAGAGTCTGACAGGGATTGCATTGAATCTGTAGGCTAGTTTGGGTCGTATTGCCATCTGTCAATATTGTTTTCTGATCCATGATCATGGAATATTTTTCTAATTATATAGATCTTTAAACAATGTCTTGTAGTTTCAAAGTATGTTTCATATTTCTGTTAAATTCTTTTCAAAAATTTTTGATACCATAGTAAATATAATTATTTTTCTTAATTTTAATTTTGACTTGTTTATTGCTTGAGTATAGAAATACAATAGATTTTTGTATATTGATGTTGTATCTTGCAAACTTACTGAACTCATTCATTAGCTTAAATAGTATTACAGTGGATTTCTTATGATTTTCTATATTCAAAATCATTTCATCTGCAAAGAGATAGTTTAACTTTTTCTTTGCAATCTCGGATTTTCAAGTTTCATTGACTTGCTTCATTGGCTAAGCTAATAGCTCCAGTGCGATGATGAACAGAATTAATGAATATTGAAATTCTTTTTGTTGCTGATCTTGAGGGAGAAAGCATTCAGTCTTCCACCATTAAGTCTGAAACTAGTTGTAGAGATTTCATAGATGGTTTTGAAAAAGGTTAAAGAAGTTTCCTTTTATTCCTAGTGTGTTGGGTGTTTTATTCACAAGCATGCTTGATTTTGCCAAATGGTTTTTCTGCATCTATTGAGATAATCATGTGATTTTGTTCCTGTTCCTATGATGTATAACATTAATTGACTTGAAGGTCACCTTGCATTCTTGTACTAAATCCCATTTGGTCATGTTTTATGGTATATATGCATTTTTTATATTGCTGGATTTGTTTTGCCAATAATTTGTATCTATATTAATAAGAGATATTAGTCTGTACTTTTCTTGTGATTTACTTGATTTGTTTACATGTCAGAATAATACGGGCCCCATAAAATCAGTTAAGAAGAGCTCCTTCCTCTTCTACTTTCTGGAAAAGTTATAACAATTTGATATTAATTCTTCTTGAAGTGTGGTAGAATTTAGCAGTGAAACCCTTTGGAACTTGGCTTTTCTGGGTGGGTGGTTTTTTAAATTATTGATTCTTTACACAGATCTATTCAAAATGTCTATTTCTTCTGAGATCAGTTTCTGTACTTTATGTCTATCTAGGAATTTGTCTACTTTATCTAAGTTGTCTAATTGGTGTATGTTTTTATAGTAATGTCTTATAACCTTTTTTATATTTCTATAAAATAAGTAATAACATTTATTTCTGAATCTAGTAATTTGCGGTTTTGCTGTTTCTATCTTGGTCACTCCAGCTAAAGGTTTGTTAAATTGTTATCTTTCAACAAACCAGTTTTGGATTCATTGATTTTACCTGTCCTTTTTCTGTTCTCTACTTCATTATTTCTCACTCTAATCTACTCTTTCTTTTCTTTGATCTCCTTATGTTTACTTTGCTCTTGTTTTTCTAGTGCCTTAAGGTAGAATGTTAAGTTATTGATTTGAGCTCTTTCTTCTTACCATCAGCATTTACATTGATAAATTTGCATTTAAGAACTCAACTGCTTTAGTTTCATAACAAACATTTTGATAAATTTTCATTTTCTTTCATCCAATAGCAATTTCTGATTTTCCTTTCAATTCATTCTTTGTCCCTTTGGTTATTCAGAAGTGTGTTGTTTAAATTTCTACGCATTTTTGTGTCTCATAGTTTTCCTGCTCTTGACTTCTAAATTCATTCCATTTTAGTCAGAACATATACTTTGTATTTTTTCTATCTTTTTAAATTTATTGAGGTTTGCTCCACATCTGGCTTCTGGTTTACCCTGGAAAATGTTCATGCATACCTGAAAAGAATGTATATCATTATGCTCTTGTGTGGAGTGCTCTATAGATATCTGCTAGTACTGGCTGGTATACAGTGCTGTTCAAGTCTTCTTTATTCTTGTTGGTTTTCTGTCTAGTTGTTCTATCTATTATTGAAAGTGGGATATTATAGGCTATAACTCTTATAATTTAATTTTCTATATTTTTCTTCATCAGTTTTTGTTTGACATACTTTGATGCTCTATTATTAAGGCATATATTTGTATAATTGTTTTATCTTCCTGATAGATCGATTATTTTATTGTTATAAAATGTCCCTCTTGGGATGCCTGTGTGTCTCAGTTGGTTAAACGTCTGCCTTCCACTCAGGTCATGATCCCACGGTCCTGGGAATGAGTCCCACATCTGTCTCCTTGCTCCTCTGCTTCTCCCTCTGCCTCTGCCCCTCCCCCTGCTTGTGCACACTCTCTTTCTTTCTCTGTCTCTCTCTGTCTCTCTCTGTCTCTCTCTCTCTCTCGGACAAAGAAAAAAAACAAATTTTAAAATGTCCCTCTCTTTTTCTAGTGCCATTTTTTGTTCTAACATCTGTTTTGTCTTATATTAGTGTAGTCATGTCAACTTACTTATGGCTGCTATTTGCATGATATTACTTTTTCCAAGCATTGATTTTAAACTATTGTATCTTTTCTTTTTAAGATTTATTTATTTATCTTAGAGAAAGAGAGAGAGCGGGGGTGGGGAGGGACAGAGGGAGAGAGAATCTTAAGCAGACTCTGCATTGAGCCTAGAATCTGATGTGGGACTCAATTTCATGACACCCAGATCATGACCTGAGCTGGAACTAAGAGTCAGAAACTTTACTGTGCCCCTGGCACCCCATCAATCTATCATATCTTTGAATCAAAACATTTCTCCTGTAGACAGCATATAACCAGATCATTTTTTAAAAATTTTTTCAGATCGTTTTTTTTTTTAAATCCAGCCTTCAAATCTCTCTTATGATTAAAATGTTTGGTACATTTCATTCATTGCTATTGTTGTTATCTGCCCTTTTACTCTGTTTCTTACATCTTTTTTGTTTCTCTATTCCTCTTTCACAAAATTCTTCCCTATTAGTAAATGTTTTCTAACGTAGCATTTAAATTTCTTTATTCATTTTTTTCACTCTATCTCTTAAGTTTTTTATAGTGATTGCTCTAGAGTTTACCATATACATCTTAACTTATCAAAATCAACTTTAGATTTATACTGGTTTAATTCCAGAGATATAAACATTACTTCTGTATAGCTCTATTCTCTCCCCCCACTTATTTTATTGTTATACATATCACACCTGTTAATGTTACAAACTAAGGATACATTGCTATAATTATAACATCACCATCTGTAGTCACGTCCTTAGTTCTATACAGTGTTGCTTCCACTCACCTCCTCCATGCTGTTATCTACAAATATTTTACACATATATATTGTATTTCTCTATGTTATAGACCTAAAAATACATTATACTTATTTTATTCAAATGCTTTTAAAATAAGAGAGGAAAGAAGGAAAGTAAACATTTAAACTGTCTTTTATAAATACATTTACCAATGGTCTTTGCTTTTCATTGTGGATGGGAATTACTGGCTGGGGTGACTTGCTCCCAGCCTGAAAAACTTTATATATATTTTTATATATATATATATATATATATATATATA
>NC_048219.1:94137365-94232360 GCF_002007445.2 Ailuropoda melanoleuca
CCTCCCAGAGGAGGAGCCTGATGTGGGGCTCGATCCCAGAATGCCAGGATCACGCCCTGAGCCAAAGGCAGATGCTTAACAACTGAGCCACCCAGGTGCCCCCAGCCTGAAAAACTTTCTTATGATTCCTTTCGTCATGTTGGCTAGCAACAAATTCTTGCATTTTTTGTTTATCTGGGAAAACATTTTACCTTTATTTTGGAAAGAAAGCTTTTCTGGACCCAGGATTCTTGGTTTATAGTTTTGTTTTGTTTTGTTTTGTTTTGTTTTGTTTTGTTTTGTTTTGTTTTGAGTACTCAGTAAATTTTCCCACTGCTTGTGGTCTCTAGCATTTCTGATGAGAACTCAGTTGTAAATCTTATTGGGGTTCCCTTGTAAGTTAACAAATTGCTGTGTTGTTGTTGTTGTTATTGTTGTTTTTTTCTTTGTTGCTTTCAAGATTTTCGTCTCGTTTTTGACATTCGGCCTTTTTATTATGAGGCTTATGTTTGTGGATAACTTCTTTGAGATTTTACTGTACTTGGAATTTATTGACCTTCATGGACATGTAGGCTATTATTTTTCAATAAATTTGGGAAGTTTTCTGCCATTATTTCTTTGTATATATTTCTGCTCCTTTCTCTCTTCTCTTTCTGGTGCTTGTATTATGTATATGTTGGTGTGCCTAATGGTGTCCCACATTTCTCTGAGGTTGTCTTCATTTTTCTTCATTCTTTTTTCTCTGTGTTCTTTGGCTTGCAAAATCTATCAATACATCTTCAAGTTTGCTTATTCCTTCTTCCACCAGCTCAAATCACTGTGAAATCTACAGAGTGTGGGCCCTGATGTGGGGTTCTATCCCATGAATCTGAGACCATGACCTGAGCCAAAATCAAGAACTGGATGTTTAAGTGACTGATCCACCCACAGTTCCCACTATTTTGTTTTTTAATTTCAGTTATTATACTTTTCAACCCCAGAATTTCCATTTTGTTCTTTCTGTAATCTCTATCTCTTTATTAATATTTTCTATTTGGTGAAACTTGTACATCCTTTATTTCTTTAATAACAGTTTATTTTAGTTCTGTGAACGTGTTTATAATGGCTATTTCGAAGTTGTTTCCTGGGAAATCCAACGTCTGGTCACTCTTAAAGTCTTGCCTACATTTTTTTTCCTCCAGTGTGTGGATCATAATATCCTGCTTTTTTGCATGCCTCATAATGTTTTGTTAAAATTGAACATTTTAGATAATATATTGCTGCAACTCTGAGTCCATCCTCCCAGCCCTGAGAGGGGTTATTATTGTTATTTTTCTGTGTCTTTGTTGTGTCTTTGGTTGCCTTATTTCAGTGACATCTATTTCTCTTCCTACTGTGTTAAGCCTTTGTTGTTGCTCCTCACGGGGGCAAGGCTTTGGGTATGTCCACAGTGACCGTGGGAAGACAGTGGTTTTGGTAGGGCTCTCTTCCATTACATTCCTTGATCATGTCCAGGTGTCAGGTTCTACCATTTGCTGGCTGATTATTCAATTGTTTTCAACACTGCTTTTTGGCATAAATTGCTGTACAAATTAATAAACCAAATTGTAGTTTCTTCACAACAGTAGTTTCTGATGTCAGTGCTTGATATCTGTTCTGACCCCAGGAAGACTCCCTTCAGCTTACTCCCTAGTTCTCTACAGCACACCAGCTGGCTAAAACTTTAACTTCTGTCTTGAATCTCCTCCCAATTGTCCTTCACCACAACCTCCACTGTTCTTAAGAATGCCTTTAGGCTCGAATTTCTTCACTCTGTTGCAAATAAATTCAGTTCCTTTGGGAAGAGATTAGGAGCTATTTTATAGTCTCAATCTTCTCTAGGCAAAATCTCTGAACCAGAGCTCTAGACTAAGTGTAGGGACCACAGCAAGCTTCTTTCTGAGTGACACTCCTGCTCCAGGGGAGTTGGCAAGAGGGCCTGCCATTAAACCACTGCCTCATGCACCAGGGAAAATATGATGAGGCCCCCAGTCTTCTCAAGATGCTGTGCCCAAGGAGACTTATAATGTAAGCCTCCATTGTATGAGTGGGGACAAAGCCCCAGAAGAGAACCCCCACCTCTTAACTGCACTCAGCAGGACTTACCCTGTTCTATACAGGAATGAAGTCCTCTGCTTGAGGATGGGGGAGAAGATTTAAATGTTCTTTGCTGAAACAGCCTGGTGTATAGTCTCTACCTCACTAAGATGTGAAAGAAGAGAGAGAGAGAGCAGTCTTAGTTCAAATACTACAAACTTTCACCTTTCTTACCAAATTTTTTTCATGCTCTTAAGTAGATATTTATCCATTGGCTCTTTATCCTTCAGACTTTCCCACAAGCTTTAAATGGAAAATTTTAAATATAGCTTTTACTTGTTTCAGTGGGGGAGAAGATCAGTGGAGCCCCCAGCACTGTCATAATAGTGGTAGATCTCATATGCTTATATCTATGTGAATCTTAATTTTTGTACATATATACTGAAATAGTTATAGCAGAAACGATGTGGTGATTAAGAATTAATTTAAAATATTCTAGGGAAGTGTTTAGGGATATAGATGCAATAGGTTTGGGTATATTGGAACTGAGTAAAAGATGAATTAAGTTTATTAAATTATTCTCCTTCTTTCTCTTCCTCTCTTTTTCTCTTTTTCTTCCAAATATGTATATTGTAGGTGTGAGTGAATGTGTGTTTATGTGTGTGCAATTTCAGACAATATTTGGAGTATATATAAGAAACTGTTAGAGGTGGCTAAAGTGTCTCGTGAAGGAGCTTGTAGAAGAAAGACTTAAGAAAGGGATAAAGAAAGGGGGGGTAATCAAAAGGGGGAAGGAAGCATGAGAGACTATGGACTCTGGGAAACAAACTGAGGGCTTCAGGGGGGAGGGGGATGGGGGAATGGGATAGGCTGGTGATGGGCAGTAAGGAGGGCACGTATTGCCTGGTGCAACTAATCAATCATCGAACTTTACTTCAAAAACCAGGGATGTACTGTATGGTGACTAACATAATATAATAAAAAAAATACTATTATAATAAAAAAAAGAAGAGAGACTTAGTTTTTAGAATTTATCCTCCCCTCCATTTTTTTTGATGATTCTGAAATATAGTCATATCTTCAATTTGGAATCTATTGATATGGTGCTGTTTATTATTTTGTTAAAAAAAAAAAAAGACCTGTTCAAGATCAATCAGTAAGTTAATGGCATGGTTAGGATTTGGGTTTAGATTTTCTAACATCTAACTTCTAATCCAGGGTTCATTTTGTAATGCCATGCTGCCTAAAATCCTGATTTTAGGACAAGTTTATTCTATTCTTCTGGTAAGCTAGAAAGAGACCATTAACGATTACTTGAAAGCAGGCGGTTACAGGAAAAAAAAAATTTAAAGGATCTAAATGAGCGTGTAACTGTTTCATGCAAAGGTATGACTAAAGACTGACCAATTTAAATCACTCTTGGAAGAATAAATGTGGTTGTGAGCAGGGAAACTAAATCATCTTATCAAGGCGAACCTACATCATGACATCTACTGATTGTGATCCATATCTATCGAGGTAGTATATTAATTTAACTTCAGCCTCCACAGTAAAATGAATCTTTTTTGTAATTTTTCCAATAATAGCAATAATAATGATATATGCATTCATAAGAAGCATAAATGAATAGGTCATGTATTATGAAATCACAGACCGAACAAAAATAGGATATTTAAAAACTTTAATAAATCTCAAATATCTCGTAAAAATTTTCATCTCTCACTGCTCCTTAGACATCATAGCAGCACTATAATGTTTAATAATCAGTCCTCTGGGTTTAAAAAAAAGGGCTATGATTTATAATGTTTGTCAAATTCTGTTGTATCAATACTTTGTGCTCAATTTCAGTCTACTAATGCATTAACAACTAGCCAACAAAATGCCTGAAAATTTGGTAATTGGTTCTCACCAGCTGGCAAATCAGCACCTGCATACACATTGAGCGTCACTGCCCAATGGGAACATATGTATTTGAAACTTAAATCAATTAGTGCTAGATTTTCAGAACCAAGTGGTCATAAACTGAGGGTTTGAACGTATATATAGAGGCTAATTGTATATGTCAACTTGACTGGGCTGTGGGGTGCCCAGATATTTGGTCAAACATTATTCTATTTTGGTGAAGGTATTTTTAGATGAAATTAACATTTGAATGGATAAAGAAGATGGACTTCCCTAACATAGGTAGTCCTCATTCAGTTGCAGACCTGAATAGAGCAAACAGGCTGAGTAAGAGGGAACAACTGCCTGACTGTTTGAGACATAGGACTTTTCCTGTCTTTGGACTTGAAATGAAAAATTGGCTTTTCCTGTGTCTCAAGCCTCCCAGCTCCCACAAAGAAACTTATATAAACAGCTCTACTGGTTGTCAGGCCTTTGGGCTTGTACTAGAACTATACCATCAGTCCTGGATCTCCAGCTTGCTAAATACAGATCCTGGGATTTCTCAGTCTCTATAATGTTATGAGCCAATTCTCTATAATATGTATGTATGTATGTATCTATCTATCTGTTTATCTATCTATCTATCATCTATCATCTACTATCTACCTATCGTCTATCATCTATCATTTTCGTTCTATCATCTATCATCTATTTATCTATCATCTATCTACCTATATCTCTCTATCATTTATCTACCTATCGTCTATCATCTACTCTCTATCTATCCATCTATCTATTATCTATCTATATCTATAGATATATGATAGATATATCTATATCTAACATCTATCTACCTATCATCTATCATCTACTATCTATCTATCCATCTATTATCTATCTATCTATCATCATCTATCTATCATCTATCTATATCTAACATCTATCTACCTATCATCTATCATCTACTATCTATCTATCCATCTATTATCTATCTATCATCATCTATCTATCTATCTATCATCTATCATCTATCATCTATCTATCTATCATCTATCATCTATCTATCTATCATCTATCTATCTATCTATCTATCTATCATCTATCTATCTATCATCATCTATCTACTATCTATCTATCTTTCTATCATCTATTACTTAACTCTCCATTTATCTATCACTTTCTTCTGTTTCTTTACCCTAACGCTCTCTGCTAGTCAGGACCTACCAAAAGGATTTCAGAGACCAGTGCATTATCCACAATTTGCAAACACTGTCCTAGTCTATCCTAGCTCTTTCCTTGTTGTTGGGGAGATAATAATGGATAAGACATGATCCCCCTTGAAGTGTTGAGAACTTGACAAGGGATTAATCACTCTACAAGGGTTCTGGATTGAGAAGCAAAAGGCCATCACTCTCAGGGGATAAGGGCCTCAGATTTACATTTCCTTACAGTTCTAACTTAAGTTTGAGTTATTCATAAACAAATAAGAGTAAGGTCATGACTATAACTGTTTAGATATCATTTTTCATATTTTGATAAATTTAACATCTCTCTTTTCCTGGGTAACATTTAATTGCATCCATCTGTATCTCACAACTGAGTGTTCATTAGAGCACTGCTTCAGCATGATCTCTGGATGCTGTTGGACACACAATCTAACTCTTCTGGTGGAGAGAGAAGGTCCCCAGTCTTCCCTCGTATAATTTCTATAGAGTAAAGATAAGAGATGACACCAAGATGAATGGGCATTGTCTTTTCATGGGTAAGGAAGAAAGAAAGAAAACCTTTTCTTCCTTCTCCCTTTATTTCTCTTTCTTTTAACTAGAGAAGACTCAGGGACACGGGTTGCTTGACAGCAGAAGAGATAAGGGTCCTTACTGAACCTCCTGCTGGGAATCAAAATTGCACATTTCCTGCAACATTTTGTAAACTGCCTTTTGGTAGCCAAGAGCAGTAGTTCGTGAAAGGTGGCTTAACAGGGCATCCGCCGTTAGGTAAAGGAGCAGTAAACTCCAACCCCGTGAGAGAGTAATAGCTATTTTTCATACCTATGTATTACTTCTCCAGCTATGTTATAGAGAATTTCCCTCACGGACAAACAAGAAGTAAGCCATTGCAATGTTTGAAAACACCTTTGAAAACTGAGCATAACTTCTTGAAACATTTTGAAGCTTGGAGTTTCAAAAGCCTGCAAAATGGTGACTTTCCTATAATAGTGTTCTGTGGGGAAGTGTAATTATGTTTCTAAGGAACTTTTATAACTGCAATAAATGTTGCTTTTGAAATCTCTTATGGTGGTTGGATATAGAGAAATCAAAATCATAAAACTTCTCACTGAATGCTCTCTTTGGAAATAGAATTTCCTTTTTTAAGTAGGCCTCTTTGTATGCCAAAGAAAGAGAAAACATTTACTCTCCTTGTCCTTGGGCTGAGAAACATGGAGCATTAGAAGTGGTCTGAGCCTATGAGTAGGTTTAGTGGTTTGCCCAGGGTCACATAATGCATCAGCATAACCAATTTGAACTCTTGGTTCTTGATCTCAAACTAGTGATCCTTTAAGGACTTTTTGTCATAAGATACAAATAAATCACCATATCTACATAAATAAATTTGCCTCAATTAAGACATATTTATTTTTAAGGTATTTTATCATACATATTTTACAGACTTCTCATTATGCAAATAAGAAAAATATGACAAAAACGGTTAAACAGATTGCCCAAATCAAACACCTAACACGTGGCCGAGATGATGCAAAATTTTTAGACTCCATGTTTTATTGCTTTTCAAAATATCAGGAGCAACAGTATCTATTAATAGAGTTGAAATATTTAGCTCATACATAATTAATCCAAATAGAAGTTAACAGTCTTGGTAAAAATGTGATATATGCAGGACACAATTTGTTAGGATTTGTATTTTATGGATCTTTTTTCCAATCCATTTGTTGTCTTTGAGAATATAAATTTGAAAGAAAAATGTATTAATAAAATCCATTTAATTATGCTAATGTTTGCTTGCATTATTTGCTTTTTACTTCAAAGATAGAATTAATATTTAAATTTTATTAGGCAAACTTCACTTACCAATGCTAAATTCCAACTGCCAAGCCTATACTTCTGATCAAAATCTTGGCAAAGTCACTGACTTATGCAGCATCTGGAGTCCAATTTCCTCTGCTTAGCCCACTAATACTGTTCGTAGTGTTTCGAAAGGTAGCCTGTTAGCTGCTCATCTAAGTAATTGACACAGGTAAGGTTCAGATGAGCCCCTACATTTGCTTCCTTCACAAACCATTAACCAGGGCAATTTTATTTCATTTCCCTGCTAACTTATTCTTCAAGTTGCTGATTTCCTTAGCAACTGGTTTAGTAGACACAGGTGAATGAAGGCTGGTATTTACTTTATAAAACTAAAATTCAGCCTTCAATCTAATTCTGTAATGTTAAATAGTGTCTACACCTTTGAGGGGGAAAAAAAAAGACTTGTTTAGAAATAATATTCCCTATCTTTATAGTCTAATTATGTTCATAATAAGTATAATCAATGCTAGAAATGATCAGACCATACATTGGTATGGCTTGCATCTTCCAATCTATTTCAATATAATGAGAAAAATATTTATTTATTACGGTGTAAAATTAATATATTTTATTAAGGGTGCTGCTTTGTGAAGAGTAATATATTTGATATAGATATTCTCATAGTTTGGGTTTTGACTGTGTGACTGACTTATCAAGATCCATGTGAAAATTACTAGCTCTGTAATGTGAATTAGCATCAGAACAGGGGTTATATCCAAGAGAAATTCTTAAGAGAAGTTAAGAGAATTAGCATATCCATTCCATTACCCTTCTGGTCTCAACTTCTTCTTAATTAATTATGACAATTGTGACAATTCACTGAGTCATATTCAGAATGAATGACTTCATTATTTCACACTAGAAGAAATGCCAGTCAGGAAGATTCTTCAATCTATCCAAGGTCACACAACTTTTTAGTGTGAACAACTCAAACTCAAAGTTCCTAATCACATGATTTCATGTAATTAAAATCATTGTTAATTAAATGTAATGTGGATTTTTAAACATAGAATGGCTAAAGCACTCTGTGTATTTGTGTGTGATTTTTTTGCTTGTTTGGGTTTTTGTTTTGCTTTGTTTTTCTTTGGGGGGTGTGTGTGTGTGTGTGTGTGTGTGTGTGTGTGTGTGATTTTACCTTTCGCCTGTTGTCAAATACAGAATCCAAGTAATATTTCTTTAAAAAAGACTTTTGTTTCATTACTTCTTTACATTTGGTTACATTTAATTGAGTTTTAGAAAAGATCTTAGGTTCTTAGAACCTGGTTTTGCAAAGAAACAAAATATTTTATTATTTTTCTTGCCATCTATTTGAACTCTAAAGTATTGATGTTATCCTCATATTCAATATTGTTGTATGTTTTTTTCTTCATACTATGTATCTTGGGTATTTTCATATTTCCCAGCTTCTCCTTTTCTGTCTTCCTGGTCACTTCCCTGCTTTGCCTGCCTTCAATAAATATTTTCCTGTAATACTCTCCTTGGAAAGTTTTTTTTTCTTTTACTCCCCATTTTTTTGGTTATTTTAAATATTCTTATTACTTCATAGATACCCCATGTGCTTATGATTTCAAAATGTATATTTGTCTCCATCACTCATTTCCATGCTTACTTACCTTCTGCCCATGGATTTCTTGACAGTAACTCAAAATATCCTGCTAATAATTTTATCCATATTATGCTTGTCTCAAGCACTCCATTTTGATTGATGTCATAGGTAGCATTTCAATAACTTATGTGAGAAAAGATGGAGATATCTTTGACTTCTCTCTCTGTCTCAGACACTCATTTTTTTAAAACCCTGTTCTTTTCTGACCTGTAGATAATGACGCTCTACTCATGTATGTATATTCAAAAGGCTCACTATGCTGCACTCTCTTGCTATTGTGTTCAGTTTCTTCCCCTTTTATTGCTTTAAGAACCATCCCTGATTTGATCCTTTTGCTTGATCTTTAATCAGTTGTTCTAAAACTAAGCTTCTTTGTATGGCTATAGAGATGGTAAGATGTGTGAACTGAAGCCTCTACACCTTGGGTTGCCTGGAAATTCTATCAATCAAGCAGAGTGTTCTCACATTTCCGATTTTTCAGACTTCACCATGCAGCTCAACTTCTTTGATTCCTCTTATTCTCAATAGATGACTCTTGAATTCTTTTCTTGAGACACTAGAATCTTCAGGCAGAAGCTACTCAATCTTGGGACCACACCACTACAAACTTAATCTATACATCTATTCAACCCTGACTCCTCCCTCATTCAACATCTTCCTTTGTCCCTTAAATACTCATATACGTAGGTTTCAGACACACAGTATGCCTCACCAACATTATTAGCATAGATTTTTAGCGACATTTTCTTATGTCAGGTTTGTCTTTTTCCAAAAAGTTCTCTGAACTATTTTGGTGATTTAGCACAGAGAAACAGATTATCAAATTCTGTTAGTTAACTCTTAAATAACAAATTAACGTCTATAATTCTATACAATTGAATATTGAACACACTTTTAAAGGCATCCTAAAGGAATTTTTTTTAAAAATTGGATACTGTTTAATATAGTAAACAAAGACAGAAGTGCCCATCAGAGTGCCATAAGTGGGACTTAGTTTTCATTGATGTTTTACTTCTGCTGAGTTGGGAGTTTGCATAGTGGTGGTACAACTTTTTGGTCTTATTTAGAGAACAATCTTTTATAATATTTATAAAAATATTTTCATAGCCAGATTTTATTGACCAAGTTCAAAATAGTTATGAAGGGGGGTGCCTGGGTGGCACAGCAGTTAAGCGTCTGCCTTCGGCTCAGGGCGTGATCCCGGCGTTATGGGATCGAGCTCCACATCAGGCTCTTCTGCAATGAGCCTGCTTCTTCCTCTCCCACTCCCCCTGCTTGTGTTCCCTCTCTCACTGGCTGTCTCTATCTCTGTCAAATAAATAAATAAAATCTTTAAAAAAAATAGTTATGAAGGATGAGGTTCACCATTTTACAATGGATATAATTATGATAATATATTTTTTACAAAATTGTGATACACAGGCTCATGTATTCTATCCTTTCTTCATCCTCCAAGGTAAAATAATCAGAGATAAACTTAAGAAACATGTCATTACTTCTTCAAATTTAATACCATATTGTTACCAGAAAAATTATGCTAAAATATAAATGTGATGAAGAATCTATTTATATCCCCTATAAACCTCAGAATAAATTCAAATTCAGTATGTCTTACTAAGTCCTTCAAACCTAATCTTTGATTGTCAATACCTTTCCACTCCCAGCTCCTGAAATGGCAAGTGTTTTATGGCTCAGAAATATCCTTTGCATTTCTACACCATCTGGTCTGCACATTTTTAGCTTCTTTTGCAATGAAGAGAAGCTAAGTCTTTTCTTCAATAGTTAACTAAAATATTTTTAAGTGAATGAATGATTGAATGAATAATAAATTGTTATTCTAAACCATCCTCACATTCTCTGAATCTGTCCTTTCTCCACTGTTCCACCTTTGCTGTGGACACGCTTCATAAATTTCATGATTTAGTACCTTGCCACCTCTTTTCCTTTCCCCAAACTCTCGCCTTTCCATCCCTCAAAGAATGATTTCTTAATCCAAACAGATTAATCTACTCTCTCTTTGAAAAGTATAAACTAGATTGCCATTACTTAAAGAGCTTAGTCCAAAGTTCTTGGCAATCCAACCAAAACTTCCACAACATCATTTCAAACGGCCTTGCCATTCTCAGTTTTTGTATTCCTATGCCACCAAAATAAATATCCCTCCATGAATTCAAATCCAAAGAAGCCCAGACTACTCATAGTTTTCTTGAATGCTTTTTTATTTTTTTTAAAGATTTTATTTATTTTTTTAAATCTCTATTATTGCTTCATGTTAAAATTGTAGCATTGTTAAAATGCCGTTCATTCTTCAAGTTGCATCTTAAATATCGCCTGCTTCCCAAAATGGCAAGGCTTCTATGATCCCTCAGAGAAGTAGAGATAATTTCCTTTAAAAAATTACATTCTATTGTAGATATTTGTTTGCCTATCAGCCTTTCTACTTATGAAGGATCTGGACTGATTACTGTGCTCTCTTTCTGGAAAAGTGACTAATACATAGTCACTCCTCATTAAATGTAGGAGATACAGAGAGAGAGAGAGAGAAAGAAAGATGGAGAGACAGAGAAGTAAAGACTATAAAAATGAAATAACAAATGTCTCCAGGAATCTTCATAGGCCAAAATTATTGAATTTTATTATTTTATAAAAATACTTTCATAGACTTATTTAATTCAGATTTTACAATCCTGGTGTCTTCTTCATACAAAATCAAGCTGTAAGGACTTACAAAATGTTTCAAAATATCCCTTTTTTCTGAAAACTTTTTTACTTAAAGTATGTTCCTGAACTGCATTTCCCCTGAAGATTTCTGACACCCAATGTGTGGGTGTTTTTCATCACACAACCAATTCTCCAAGTCTCCAGACACCTATGAGTGTTATTATGACATTTGCTGTCTTGGTTTAGCACAGACCCCACGGTATAAGGGCTCAGGCCCACAAGATTGTCCCCACTCCAGACTGCTAACATAAGTCCCAGACACCTGCACCTCAGGAAGTTCTCATAACCCTCTCAATACTTTATTAGAACAGCTCACAGAACTCAGAGAAATACTTTACTGACATTTACCAGTTTATAGTAAAGGATATAGCTCAGGAACAGATGGAAGAGATGCATAGGGCAGTTGTGGGGGTGCAAGGAGCAGAGCTTCTGTGTCCTCTTCATCTTCCCAGCACTTTGCTGTGTTCACCAACTTGGAAGCTGTTCACCAGTCTGGAAGCTCTCCAAACGCTGTTGTTCAGGGATTTTTATGGCAGTTCCATTACATAGGCATAATTGATTAGAGCATTGGTCATTGGCTATCGACTGAGTTTCCTAACCCTCCTCCCTGCCCAGAAGTTGGGAGTAGAGCTCTAAATTCAAACCATCTAATCACAAACAGTCCCCATTCTGATGGTATCTAAGGACCCCCAAGGTCACCTTATTTGCATAAACTCAGGTATGGTGGAAAGGGGCTTATTATGAGTAAGGAAGATGTTATCACTCTCATCATCTGGGAAATTCAGGGACCTGCCAGGAACCAGGCACAAAATTCAATATGTATTTCTTATTGTCACTATTGCTTTAAACAATTATGAATTAAATGTTTAATAATGTTTGCCTATTTCAATCTATCTTTTGTCATCCAAATCAATTTCTAAATTCTTAATTGGGAACACCAAGAATAGCAACAATAGAAGCTCTTTTATGTAGCTTTTGTGGTGGGTCAGCTGTTGTGAGAGTCCAGTCCTCGCTCTACTGCCCTAAGGTAAAGTTCTAATGGCTCCTCTGCACTGTCACTCAGGCCTCTTCCAGTGACTGAAAGCAACACACAGCACAAGAGGGGAGGAAAAGCAAAGGAGACTATCCTGTCTGCTTTGCTTATGGGCTTGCTCCTACTGACAGATCAAAAGGCACAAAGGGAGGAAAAGCAAGGGGAGGGGAGGAAAAGCAAGGGAGGGGAGGAAAAGCAAGGGGAGGAAAAGCAAGGGAGACTATCCTGTCTGCTTTGCTTATGGGCTTGCTCCTACTGACAGATCAACGGCACAAAGGGAAGTCCTGTTTTTAGTAAGTTCAGGAGTCTTTTTTCTTTTCATTTTTCTCCTTGTGAAATGAATCGCTTCTGTGTGTGTTTTATATTGTAGAAGTCCCTTCCTCAGACAACAACACAGTTCTCTGTTGTGCTAAAGTACTGATGGACTCTTATGTTTACTCTTATGTTTAAGCTTTTGCCTGCTTCTCACAAAACTAGCAGAAATAAAGAAGGTTGGATTCCTTTAAAGTTCTGTGGGAATTCAAATGAGCACATTCATAAATAATTTGAATTAGCACCTCTTAAAGTTTTTCCAAAATAAAACCTTTTCAAATTTAACTCCCTGGAACAAACAGTTCTTATTTCACAAAATAGGCATATGTGTAAAAGACACCTAAATGAGAAGGTTATACTTTTTTCCCAAATGAATGTTTTCTCCATAAAAAGTAAACATTTTCAAAACCCAACCCCCTCCTTCTATGCAACACAAATAAGTGCTAAGTAGTGGGTGATTTTTGTAGGAAGAATTGTATTAAGGACAGAACCACAGTTAGAGGCTTGTCCTTACCTCTAGGGAGGTGTGACTTGGTTAATCATTCTGAACTTAGTTCTCTCATCTGGAAACTCAGAGTGACTTGCTGACTTCTAGTGACATTTCCAACCCTAATGCTATAATCCCATTGTCCTAGTACCAGATGGAAGGTTAGAATTCTAGGTATAAACAGTTAAAGGTAAGGATGAGCTGCTCCTGAGGTCAGGAGACCAACGATGCTCAGAATCCACAGGAGGAGGTTTATCTGTACCCATCATGAATGAAGTTCTGAAGCAGGGTTGCCATTTCGGTTAGTCAGATCCTGCCCTGGGAGCAGTAGTGAATGAATGATGTGGGAGGCAAAGGCAAAAGAAGAATTAAATTTCCTTACTGCCTACAGCCCACTGACTAGTCCTTGAAACAGGCAGAGTGACATTTCTCTAGAAACTCAGCTATCTCTATGTTAATACTTTGCTAAGGGCAAAAGGCAATTTTAGCCTGACCCCCAGGCTCCTGTGAGTCTACTTTAACATATAAAAATTCCTTGGGAAGCTTCCTTTATCTCTAAACCTCCCAAGATATGTGTTGGTAATCACCCCCCAGACATGTGGACCTCTGATATACATCTGAAGGGTCTAATGACTAAGGTTTTATTAAACGGTAATTAATGAACTTTCCCAACAGCTGCTAGCCCCCTCAAGGTCCTGGAAACCTTGCTTCCAAAGTTCCTCAGAGCCTTAAGCTACCCATAACCCCCTCCAACTTGAAAGTATACAATGGGCCACTCCTCATGACCCTGGTGAAGTTCTTTCTGCCTGAGTCCTGTCCTGGTGCTTTAACAAAACCACCTTCTTGCACTGAACATGTCTCAAGAATTCTTTCTTGGTCATCAGCTTTGAACCCCAACATCTTCCCTACATCAGTGAAGGATACACTGGGTCAGAAATCCTGACTCATAGTCTAGCTACGTGTTTTCAAGCAAGGCACTTTATACGGAAATCTCCAATTTATCATCTAAAGCTTAGAAACTATCCTTCCACAAAGGAAAAGCAAATGATAACATTATTTGTGATGCAAACTAGGGCTTGATTTATTAGAAATTATTTATAGAGAAGAAACAGAATCTTGTCATCTTCCCTTCCAGTTCAACCATATTAATGATGGGAATAACTCAATTTTCAAAGGAAAATTTTGGTCATCTCGAGTCTGGAACTTGAAACCTTGAAAATAGTCTCAGACTCTCTCCTTAAGGAAGATTTAATAAATGTAATTAGCATGGACATTTGAATTTTATGTAAATGTCCAGAAGCAGAGCAGGAATGTAGCACACTTTAAAGAACTGGGCAAATTGAATCTCATAAATAAATGAATGCTCCAAGATCCATTATTTCCTACTTTCTTTTTTTGTAAGAAGAGAATCATTCTTGACATTAAAGAGATAGATCTTCCTCTGGCAAAAATCATTACTTTTTAGAGTAAATAAAAGCTAAGTGTTTCCAATTAAAAGTTAAATAAGGGAGGAATAAAAACTCGGCTTTTAAAATCCCACTTTTGCTGTTTCATTTTGTCAGCTATTATAATTGCTAAGACAATTATAACATCACCTCATCTTTCTACAGTATGTCAGGTTACCATCCATATGTTATTAAACACTGACAATAAGATGAAGAAAGCAAAAGAATGGCTCATTAAGTATCAAGGACTTTGTGTATGATCAATAGTTGAGTAATTCAAAAGAGTGTCTAAAAATCATGCACAGAATTGGCATCAGCCAATCACCCCCTTTTATTCCCCTCCATTCACAGGCTGTACCAGCTGCCTCTCACCACTCCTTCTGTCTCTGTTTGCTATAAATGTCTATCTCTGTCCATCAGTTTCAGCCTGTCCCCTCTCTCTCTTTCCTGTATCATGCCATAAGACCCTTTTCAGTGTCACAAATTGCCTTAAGTGCAATCTTTTGTAATTTTCTATCACTTAGAAGGTTGTGCTGCATGAGTATTGTCCACACTTATCATGCTGCTGATGTTTTAAATATCAAATTGCATTCAGGAGGCACCAGAATGGGGCTGCCAGGAAGTGCATGCAGTACATGCATTGCAAAAGGGCTTAGCTGGTGAAGACTTCCTATAATTGCAAACCAGCTTAGTGTGCCATTCAACTAAGAATAACATGATGTCTTTGAAAAGGAAGGCAGAGTTAATGCCCTGTAATTCTCTCTCCTTTCTGAGGATGTTAAATTCCTTAGATTCATTTGAATCCAAAAGAAAGCATTAGGAGGGGAAAGCAGCCCTTCCAATCAGCCTCCTAAATTTAGACCTCCACATTTGAGCTGTTCAATCTTGCTTTCTCAAACAATTAAGTTTTAATCGAAAGAGCTGGTGGTTTTACAGAAACTTCCAGCTTTGCATCACCAGCCAAGGAAATCACCTTAATTTATTTATCCTTTTCCTTATTTGTAAATTCTTATGCTAAATGATTGCTTGGTATAGGAAGTGGCTGCCATGGACACATTAAATAATTTATTCCTCTAAGTGGCATTTGTATAAATTTCTACATAAGAGATCAGTCACTAAAATGGATAATAAAAAAAAAGAGAGAGAGAAGTAGAGTGAATTGTTCTTCACAAGTAGGTTTTCTGAAATGTAAACCAGCGACAACTTCTATATGACCCCAAGCTCAACATCAGAACCAAATTATTCTCCTTCATAAATAGGCAGTGAGTTATACATTCATTCCAAGAATATGACTCTGCTATTAGTTACTATAAATTGACCAAAGGAACACCCAGAAGCAGCCAGGATTTCTACAGTTTCAGGGAAGGTGGATCGTCATGGAAACCCAACACCTCATTTGTAACATCCTGTTACCACTTGCACTAGGCCAGGACCAAAGAGCAGTGGCTCTACTTGCACTAGTGTAGCTATTCATTTATTTAATTTTGTACAGAATGGCTATTTTTTTCTTTCCTATGTGTTTATCAAAGATTTTATTTCCGTGGTCTTTGAGATGATTAGAGAATTGAATCACTCAGTGGTAGGTTACGTTTTGACCCAAATAAAAGCTTAATTCTATAAATTTAATGAGTTTATTAGGCAACAGAACCCTTCTATAATAAGATGTCTACCATGCAAATCAGAAAAAAATAAATTGAAGTTCTGGAGGTAATAATAACCAAGACAACTCTGTAAAATCTCTAGCTCTCTGGTTGCTGTTGTAAATCATATGCAATGTGTGTACACATGCAATTAGACATATATAAGTAAATATAATTTTTTTAAATGAACATGTGCCAATTTCCATAACTTGGATAAATAAACACCATGATTTTCTTTTTATTTAGCTCTTCAACATGACTACTAAGTTCCTTAATTGCAAAGATTATTGAATAATCCAAGGAATATGAGATCTAAGAAATTTGAAGACAGAGATATTAAGGCATCTTGAAGACTGTGAAACTACATTGGAAGCCTGGATTCGGGCAAATAATGAGCCATTGCAAGTAGATACATACTAAAGGTTTTGTTTTTGATATCAATCAAGGGTAAATGTTCTATGACCTAGATTGTTGGTGGTCATCCAGATGATACAAATTTTGGTCAACCTGTGAGCTAGACCTGGGCTCTCAGAGGCTCCTCACACCCCTTTCCTGTCTTGGAATGTGCACTTTGCTTGTCTTTCTTGTGCCTAAAGCTGCTGAAATACACTGCATAGTATACATAACTGAACCTAGGTAAGGCATCTTTGTAAACTTCTACAATATGGCAGGCTGGTGCAAAGATCTAACAGTTTTGTGGCCACTCAAGACAAGCCTTGTATGCAGATTCCCTTTACTTATTAAACCTGCCACCTATTAAGCTAAAGTGGTCTGCCTCTTTCTTGAGTCTCTCCCTGTCTTCAATGTACGGGGGCCAGTTTCAGATTGCACCTTAAAAGTGAGCACTTGACCTTTTAGCAGAAAATGGGGTGACTAGATCTAGAGCAGAGATTTTTCCCTTCCTGGATCAGCTATGATAAAGTTTCTACCGATGGTCCCCTAACATCTTGCGTATTTCTGCCAACCACACTGTTCTTGGCTAGGTAGTATACAATCTTGGTTCTATGAGTCTTCAGAAATTCTATAAGCTACAAAATACCCTAAAATAAATATTTTTCTTTTAAACAATCCAAATGTTTTTTTTATTTACATCTAAGAACATTTATCAATATAATTGCCCTATTAAATGTATAGTTTGTGAGTGCTTAGAACATTTTTTTTAATGAACAAGAAGAAATGATTTCAGAGTTAGCTGAGAAGATTTTTTGAATGTCCATTCTGCATTCTTTTACCAAATTGTATTTTAGAATTTTATTATATCATCTGGTATACTGATGTGATAGTCCTACCTAGATTAAAAAGGGTAAACCACTGATTGCAATATGCCATTATAATTAAGAAACACTGACCTAGATCAGTCATCCAAATATGACTCACATTAGACTCTCATCAGAAATTAAGCTTATGAAACATAGTCTCAGGTATATCCCTGATCTATTAAAACAGATTCCCCTCAGGTGCAGACTAGGAATCTGTATATTTATTAAATTCTTCAGGTGACTATAATATTGTAAGGTGGGGACTTTTCCAAGACCCATTGTTTAAAAGCCACTGACATAGAAAATAAATAATTTATCAGTAGGGCCTAATGTAAATTCATTAAAACAACTTTATTCTTTTTCTGAAAGTATCAATAGATTACCCAAGTAAGGGAAAGTTGTGCAAATCCTAGACCTGCACTTCAGGAAAATATCAAATGAAATGTCCCATGATATCTTTGTGAAGAAGGTGGCTAAGTCAAATTGAATGCAAAAATCAGTTGGGTGATTTATTCATTGGTGTAATATCTATCCCAAAAGATACTAATCAATGGAGTAATATCCTTCTAACAAAGAAGTTTCTTCTGTGAAATGGTCAGTATAGTATTCCAGTATCAACAGTTTTTAATTTCTTTCTCCTGCTACATGTCCATTGTTAGTTTGATTGGGACACTGGTTCACAACATTTTCACTAGGGCTCTAGGCTGAAAGAATGCCCACAATCTGGGAAACTTCTGTTGAGATTGCATGGATAACAGGTATTGCAAGTTTTATGCTGTCTTAAAGGATAATTGTTTTCCTACTCTCAATACTTCTGCTGCCAAATGTACAAAATTTTATTTTTCTCACACTAAACAATTCTGACAGTAATTAGCTGGTGTTATTGCACACCACTGGTTAGGGGTTCAGTCCCACAAGACTGCCTTCCTCTTCCAATTCAACTGTGAATTCAGGACATTTGTATTCTGACTAACAGGCTATAGATAAGCGGTTCCCACAACCCCCTCCTTGGATTTGATGATTTGCTAGCATGGCTCACAGAACCCAAAGAAATAATTTACTTACTATCACCAGTTAATTATAAGGAATAGTAAAAGGGATACAAATGAACAACCAGATGAAGAGTTTCACTGGCAAGGTCTGGAAGGATCCAGAGTGCAAAAACTTTCCGTCCTCAAGACTTTGGAGCATGTGGATGTGTTCACCAACCCACAAACTCTCAGAACTCTGAATCCTATCATTAAAAACATAGGCATGATTGATTAAATCATAGGCAGTTAGTGATTAACTCAGTCTCTATCCTGTCTTCCCTAACCCAAGGTCCAATTCTCTAATGACATGGTTGATACTTCTGGCAAACTGCTCCTCTTCTGAAACTATGGAGGGGCCCACCAAGAGTCCCCTCATTAACATAAATTCAAGTATGGTTGAAAGGGACTCATTACAAAAACAAAAGATGTTCCTATCACCTCTACCACTCAAGATGTTACAGGGATTTTAGAAGCTGGGTCCCAGAAACTGAGGTCATAGATGATAGATAGATAGATAGGTAGATAGATATAGATGATAGATAGATAGATGATAGATAGATAGATAGATAGATAGATAGATAGATAGATAGATGATAGATAGACAGATATATAGATAGATATAGGTAGATAGATATAGATATACATATAGAACTATATATATATGGTATAGATACAATATGGTACCATATCAGTATAGATACAATATAGTACCATATCTCTAGATAGATAGAGTACAGATACAATTTTACAGATACTATATATGTGTGTGTGTATACATATAGTGACTATATGTATATATATATATAATGGCACGGGCCAGCAAAAATTTATGCCATTTGACCTTCATCCCATTGGATAAGGCAACTACTATGGTCATGCTTAACTTTGAGGGATTGAAGGAAAACATTCTAAGCTTAAAAGGAGATGCATTGAAATATAAGAACTTTTTATATTAATAGATAGATCATGTCTACATTTCAGTATTATTAATTGAGGTAAATGGTTATTGTAGGGTTTTTAAAATTATTTTTATTAGTATCCAATCAAGATACTGAATCTTGAATTTCATTCCACTTGATCTGGTACACTGGATTAAAGGTGGAAGTGGAAAAGAGTGAATAAAATACCAATCTTGGAAAAAAAAAGAAAAGTATTTTGGAGGATTGGACTGAAGGACAAACTGTCCATCTATTCTTCTAGATCAGTGTTTACCATATGGGCTGCACATTAAAATTGCCTGGGGAGTTTTAAAAAATCAGATGTCCTAATCATATCACAATTCAATTAAATCAGAATTTCTTGGAGTAGGACCAGACATAATCACTTTTATTTAAATTCCTCAGGTAATTAGAATGTGCAGCCAAGGTTAAGAACTACTGTTTTAGATCAATGGCTCTTAAACCTGTGTACATATGGGAATTGTCTGTAGTGTTGCAGAGTGTTATAAAATTGTAGATGGCCAGCAGCCCCACTTCTAGGGTAGTAAAGTTGTACAAAAATAGGTTTCAGTTGAATATCGGAAACATTTTTAAATAGAGAATGGTCCAGAGACAAAAAGAGTTCCTTCTGTAGTAATTAAGGACAATTTTAGTGACCTGTTGGCAGGGGCACTGGAGAAACATGTTTCAAACAGGAGTAAGAACTAGCCCTACTTTCCCTGGAAACTGGTCTGTCTGTCCGACCTGCCAGTACCCTTTCACAAACAAGCATTAGTTGTCCATACCTGGTGAGAAAGCCTGAGTCCCCCCAAAAAACAGGTGAGGGCAGGGGTAAAGAGACACACAGACAATATCATTCTCCATTAACAGCATCCTCGTTTTCACCAGAGGTATCTTTAGGAGGTGAATGCCCATGAGGATATGCTGCTATGTGCTCTGCTCCCTGTAGCTGATGTGTGCATTTTGTATCTTTAATTATATTATAGGAACTGTTTTAAAAATTGTTTTACACAGAAAATTTGGTGTCCTTGTATCAATCACTGTCATTCTTAGGACAAATATGTAGATATTCTGGAGGGAAGCCAAGTTTCTGTCACACTTGATCTTTGAATCTAATAGCAATGTTAATTACACATTTTTAAAATCTTGATTTCATTAGCATTACCTAAATATCTTACATGTAAAATAATGGGAGACTAACAACATGAGTTAAACTCTAGCCTCCATCACTAATTCCCTTTATTATCTTAGTCAACCTCTCTGAGCATTATCCTCCCTATCTGTAAAATGCTGGTGATAACATCTAACAGAGACACCATACCAAATGTAAGTCTTTTTCATAATCTGGGTTCAATAGGTATTAGTTATTTTCATATCTTGCATTTTTTAATTAAAAACAAGTCTATGTGAGCCACTTACTTAATGTTTTATTCCAGATTGTTAATTCCATGAGGACTTTATATATTCACCTTTGTATTGTTTGTGTGACAGAAATAGTTTTGAAATATTGAGCTATGTTCCTCACTCCAACACCATCCCCTTTTTTCCTCCAGTGATTATTCTTTTTTAAAAATGATTGCATTTATTTATTTATTTATTTATTTATTTATTTATTTAAGAGAGAGAGCATGAGAGTGGGGTAAGGGGCAGAGGGAAAAGCAGACTCCCCACTGAGTAGGGAGCCCAATGTGGGACTCCATCCCAGGACTCCAGAATCATGACCTGAGCAGGAAACAGAGCTTAACCGACTGAGCCACCCAGACACCCTCCAGTGATTATCCTTAACCTTGCTCAATTGATTTGGTATTCTGTATTCGTTCATTACACAGCATTCTGTGTCAAATTGTTGGATTGTCAAATTTAAGAGCTTGGGCTTAAACATTACAGAAAAAATTCAGATGTATAAATAACAAACCAAAGCAATCTTTCCTACTATATATGATATCCTGGTTGGGGTAGTGAGCAAATCAGAGAAGAAGTCAGTAGGGTTTATATATTAAAGGGCTGCTGAGAAGGGGTACTATACACTCCCCTTAACCCTAGTCAGACTCCCATACTATTTCCAGACAGGTCTGAAAACATTACTACATCCCTTCATAGTCTGGAAATTGTTGGTTCCACTAGAGAATTGACTTAATATCTTATGCATCTAGAATGATGCAATTGTGTAGCAGGCCCAGAAAGTTGAGAAAATAGTCACTCAGGTCATTTATTGGTATGCAGTTCAGATGAGAAATCTTGATTAAGAAAGGCTAGTCTAGGTAAATGGAGCCGCAAAGCATTTCCTGTGGCTCCAAAGTGACATGAGGGCTCCAGAATAATCCCATGTGGCCCCAGACCTCAGGAGGCTTGATCCTGGAATGAGGAAGAATTCAGGAGTGGTATCTGTGAATTAACAGTTAAAGCTTGATAGGAGCACTGTACATCTCGGGAGACACCACAGAGGATAGGTGATGAACAAGGACCACACACCTCCTGCACTGCTCAAGCCCCAGCCCTCTGCAAGAAGCCTCCCCACATCATAAGGTTTGAGAGAGTAAAAGAAAATCCTGTATGTATTTTGGGTAAACCCACAGAGGGAGGCTGGGATGGAGATGGTCCAAGTAGAAATTAAAGTTTAGACAAAGAAAGTTACTTTTCTTTGAGTTGTCAACTGGGATTTTTATCTGTTAAACCAAGTTTTGTATTACTCATAATTTAAGTGTGTGTTTATTATGGCAGTGAATTGAATTGATTAGTGTGAAGGTATAAAGCTATCTTAGAACCAAGTTTCTCAAATAGTTGATGTTTTCCGATAACAAAATACAATCCAGAAACCTTTATTTCATCTTAAACATGGTACAATTCTAGAAATATTTACCCATAAGGAAATTAATATATGGATACACAATGTTGGTCAATGTTGGGAATATGATATTCATACAATGGAGTTTATTTCATAAATATTACATTAAAGTCAATTTTATAAAATGTAATATTTTCTTTCAGTTCTTTATTTTTTACACTGAAGTTGTAAAATATAGAGAACTAAGAGAGTTTTAATATTAGAGAAATTACATTTTTGAATTTGGAAATAACTCTGACAATTCCATTAAGACTTTTTAGCTCTCTTCCATAGGAATATAAAAATGAAATAAAAGAGTTTTATTAGTAATTATAGCGATATTAAACACCATTTGTTATAAATCAAAGCACATTAATGACTAATGTTCAGCATTATCTTCCCTCATGTCATATTTGGAGCAGAACTGATTTAAGTGAAGGTAAAAGTATGAAGTATGTGCAATAATTACTGAACTTATTAGAAAAATAATTCAGCAGTTGGGGAATTTAGAGCATTATTTCAGATTCTTGCCAGTCTCTCATCTAGTGAGTAAAAGCATTGAATCATTAGTACATTTCTCCATAAAACTGATTAATTTTGATGGACAGAGCTAATTTTATGGTTTCCAATTCTGTGACACCTCAAATAAGCTGTTTCCATTAGGAATCCTGATTGCTTGAAGAGTCAGCTTTGTTGTTTTTTCTTTTCTTCCAACAATTAAGTTCAGAATTCTCAAGCTTCACCATCATTTATCACCAAATCACTTTTTCACTTACTAATCTCCTGTTTTACTACTTGTTATTTCTGATTCACGAACAGTCTTAATTATTTTTTCTGTTCAAATCATTCTCCACTGACACCTAACAGTATTTTCTGAATTCATAAAAAATGTAATTATTTTTTCACAATTATATGTATGTATTATGTGTGGATATATGTATATAAGAGTGTGTGTGTGTGTGTATACACACACTGGCCTCACACATCCTTGTTTATTAATCAAGGATATAAAGTGGTCATAGAAGAGTGAAGAGCAATACACACCTGGCTCTTGTACCAGCATATCCTAGAACTGACAAGGTTTTCAATGATTGTTTTGGATTTGTACTGAAAAGCTCAGAGGCTGTCCTGTGAAAAGAGGTAAATTAGGTAATTTTAGGGATTAAGAAGAATCTTCAGATTGTAAAATATATGTTTTTTAATCTGCATAAGTTTTACTTTGAAAAATCTTGCAATTACTAACTTTTAAAATTTATTTAATTGTGAATGAAATATATCACCTGTGTACTATTTAACTCATTTTTTTAAACCTAAACAAATAGCTTTTTTGAGGATAAAGTCAGTTCCCATTTGTCCATGCACCAGAAATGCAGTCATTGCTTACTTCCACCTCCACATACAATATGTGACAATGCATGAAACAGAATAAGAGGCCCCAGCTTAAATCTAAATCCATTATATTATAGTCACAGATGCATATATTAAGAAAATGGAAAGATCTCAATTAAAAAAAAAAATCTCACCTTATAGTATAAGGAACTAGAAACAGATGATAAACCAGGCCCAGATTTAGCAGAAGAAAGGAAATAATGAAAATCAGCATGCAAAAAGGTGGAAGAGGGACCAGAAAAACAATAGAAAAAAAAATCAACAAAATTAAGACCTATTTTTTAAGATAGACAAGATTAACAAATCTTTAAATTTAATGAATAAAAAGAGAAGACTCTAATAAAACCATAAATGAAACAGGAGACATTACCAATGATACAGCATAGATACATAGGATCATAAAAGTCTGCTATGAATAATACATGAACAATTTGGATTAGCTAGAAAAATTTGATACAGTCCTATAAACATTCAACCTATCAAGACTGAGTCAGGAAGAAATAGAAAACTTGAATATACCAATAACAAGTAAGGGGATTGACTCAGTCATCAAAAACCTCCCAGCATAGAAAATCCCAGGACCAAAGGGCTTCACTGGCAAATTCAATCAAACATTTAAAGAATAATTCATGTCAATCCTTCTCAAATTCTTCCAAAAATTAAAGAGGAGAGAACACTTCCAAACTCATTTTATGAGATTAGCAGCATGATACTAATACCAAAGTTATGTAAGGACATTATAAGAAAAGAAAACTCCAGGACAATGTCATTGATAAATATACATGCAAAAATTCTCAAAAAAAAAAAAATACTAGCAAACTGAATTCAACAACACATTAAAAGAATTATACATCATGACCAAGTGCTATTTTTCTTTGGGATGAAGGATAGTTCATCATACAGAAATCAATAAATGAGGTACACCACAATAGAATGAAAGATAAAAATCATATAATCATTATGATAGATGCAAAAGAAGCATTTGACAAAATATAAGACCCTTTTATGTGTATATTCATGGGCATATTCACGTATTTCATTTGTATATTCAACAAATTGGGTATAGAAGGAACATACTTCATCATAATAAAAGCCATATATAACAATTTCACAGTTAATATTACACTTTACAGTGAAAATTTTTCTCTAACATCAGAAAGATACCCACACTTGCCATTTTTATACAATAAAATACTGCAAGTCCTAGCTAAAGCAATTTGGTAAGACAAAGAAACAAGGGGCATCAAACTGGAAAGGAATAAGTAAAATTGTCATTATTTACAGACATGACCATATATATAGAAAGTCCTAAAGACGCAATCAAAAAGCTGTTGGAACAAATCAAGGAATTCAGTAAAGTTGCAGTATATAAAATCAACATCAGTTAAGTTTCTGTAAACTAACAATGAAACATCTGAAAAAGAAATGAAAATCTCATTCACAATAGCATAAAAAACAAACAAAAAAAACCCTAGGAATAAATTTAACTAAGGAAGTGAAAGATCTATTCAATGAACTCTCAAGATCTTGATGAAAGAAACTGAAGAGGACACAAACAAACGGAGGGGTATTCTATGTTCATGGATCAGAAACTTAATATTATTAAAATGTCCATAATACCCAAACCATTTATAGATTCAATGCAATCCCTATCAAATTTCCAATGGCTTTTTTCCCCCTACAGAAATAGAAAAGAAAATCATAAAATTTGTATGGAACAACAGAAGACTCCAAATAGCCAAAGTGATCTGAGAACGAACAGCAAAGCTGGAGGGATCATGCTCCCTGATTTCAAACTACATTACAAAGCTATAATAATTAAAGTAGTGTGCTAGGAAAAACAAAAGACACAGAGAGCACATCAGGAACCCAGAAATAAACCCCTTCATATATGCCCAAGTAATATTTGACAAGGGAGCAAAGAACATACAATAGGATAAGGATAGTCTCTTCTACAAATGATGTTGGTAAAGTGGATAAATATATGCAGAAAAATGAGGTTGGACCCTTATTTTATATAACTCAAAATAGATTAAAGATAAAAACATAAGACTAATACCATAAAACTCCTAGAAGAAAATGTAGTCATCAAGGAAGCTCTTTAATATTGGCCTAAGCAATAATGCTTTGGATATGACACCAAATCACAAGGAATAAAAAACCAAAACAAAACAATAAACAAAATGAAAAGGTAACCTACAGAATAGGAAGAAAATAATTGTAAATCATATATCAGATAAGTGGCTAATATCCAAAATATGTAAAGAACTCACAATTCAATAACAAAAAACAACCCGCATAAAAAATGGGCAGAGGACCTAAAGAGACATTTTGCCAGAAAAGACATCCAAATGGTCAACAAGCACCTGAAAAAGATGCTCCACATCACTAATTATTAGGGTAATGAAAGTCAAAACCACAATGAGATATCACCTCACACCTGTCAGAATGGCTACTATCAAGAAAACAAGCTGTAACAAGTGTTAAACCTGAATGAGAGGATCATGGAACCCTGGCACACTGTTGATGGGTGTGTAAACTGGCTCAGTCATTATGGAAACAGGATGGAGTTTCTTCTGAGGGTTAAAAATACAACTATCATGTGATCCAGCAACTGTACAAATAGATATAAATCCAAAGAAAATTTAAACAGGATATCAAAGAGATCTATGCATTATGTTTATTTCAGCATATTTACAATAGCCAAGATATGAAAACAACCTAAGTGTCTATCAGTGGATGAATAGATAAGGAACTCGGGGCATATACATAAAATGGGATATTATTCAGCCATGAGGAAAAAGGAAATCCAATCATTTTTTGATGGACCTTGAAGGCATTATGCTAAGTGGGATAAGTCAGCGAAAGACAAATATTGCATGATATTATTTATATGTGGACTCTAAAAAAGCTGAAAATGTAAAAGGAGAGTAGAATTGTAGCTAACAAGGACCTTGGGGTGGGGGCTTTGGGGGAGGTTAAAGGGTACAAACTTACAACTACTAAATAGATAAGTCCTGTGATTAGCGACAGAATCTTAATTATTTCCAACACACACACACACACACACACACACACACACAAATAATTCTGTGATGTGCTAGAGGTGTTAGCACTATGGTGGATCATATTGCAATGTATAAATATAGCGAAGCAGCATGCTGTGCACCTTAAACTTACACAATGTTATACTTCAACTGTATCTCAAGAAAAATGAATTAAAAATAAATCTGTCATCATGCAAAAATGAATTGAAAATACATTCTAGGATGGCAGAGGAGTAGGGGACCCCTTTTTCAGCCGGTCCCCTGAGTTGAATTGGATAGGTACCAGACCAGCCTGAACATCCACGGAATCAGCCTGAGACGCAGGAAGATACATCTGGATCTCTACAAATGAACATCTCAAGCGCTGAGTATTGAGATACGAAGCGGGGAGCCGTGAAACTGCGCACAGATATCAGAAGATAAACGGAAGGGGGAGGGAGCCACCGTGTCCGGGTGCCGGGAAGCGGTAGCCACCTGCACGGGGAGCGGCAGACACTCCAACGGCACCCGAAAGAGAGCAGACTGAGACCGTGAGCCAGGGAATGCGTGCGACCAGACTGAAAACTGGAACTCCGGTGAACTCACTGGAACCAGACTGAGACCAGGAGCTCGGGGAGTGCGTGTGAGTGGCTAGCGGCTGGCAGCTGGCAGTGTTAGAAACAAAAAGGACAGAGACGTGCCGGCCCTGGAAGTGAGGGCTGGGACACCGGGTGTGGGGCGCACATCCCGGGACGCTGCAGGGTTGAGCAGCACCAACAGAAACAGAGTTAAAGTGGCCAGAATATCATTGGAGAACGGTCCATGATCCCTCTGTTCTGAGACAGAGGCTGAGATTCGGCCGCTGCTGCTCTGACTCTCAGAAGAGGCACAACAAACCACTAGGGAAAACCACCAGAGAACAAAAGCCTGGAAATACCTGCTCACAGTATGCCCATCCCCATCCTCCCGCAGGGGACACGGAGATTCTACCCAAAAAGGGTTGCCTGAGTATCCGTGCAGCAGGCCCCTCCCCCAGAAGGCAGGCTGAAAAATCAAGAAGCCCACATCCCTAAGATCCTTAAAAAACAAGGGCACACTGCCTGGGTTCCGGTCAATAATTTGGGCTCTGGACAACCCCGCAACCTCTCCTCATCAGAATGACAAGAAGGAGAAGTCCCCCCCAGCAAAGAAAAGACAATTAGTCTGTGGCCTCTGCCACAGAAATAATAGATATGGATGTATCCAAATTATCACAAATGCAATTCAGAGCAACAATGGTCAAGATGATGTGTAGACTTGAAAAAAGTATTAACAAAAATGTTAATGAGAATATAGAATCTCTAAGGGCAGAAATGAGAGCAAATCTGGCAGAAATTAAAAATTCTATGAGCCAAATGCAGTCAAAACTAGAGACTCTGATGGCCAGGGTGAATGAGGCAGAAGAACGTATCAGCGAATTGGTGGATGGGTTAGTAGAAGAGAAAGCTAGAATGGAATCTGGATTCAAAAAAATCCATGCTCAGGAACGTAGGTTACAGATTACTGACTCAATGAAACTTTACAATGTCAGAATCATCGGCATCCCCGAGGGGGTAGAGAAAAACAGAGGTCTACAAGAGATATTTGAACAAATTGTAGCTGAAAACTTCCCTAATCTAGGGAAACAAACATTCGTGTCCAAGAGGCAGAGAGGACTCCACCCAAGCTCAACCACGACAACCTACGCCATGTCATGTCATAGTGCAATTCGCAAATATTATATCCAAGGATACAGTATTGAAAGTGGCCAGGGCAAAGAAATTTCTCATGTACCAAGGCAAAGGTATCAGAATTGCGTCAGACATGTCTACAAAGACCTGGAATGAGAGAAAAGGTTGGGGGGCCATTTTTAAAGCTCTTTCAGAGAAAAACATGCACTCAAGGATCCTTTATCCAGCAAGGCTGTCATTTAGAAAGGATGGAGAAATAAAGACCTTCCAGACAGAATCGCCAGTCATTAACCAATTTCGTAACCACAAAACCAGCCCTACAGGAGATATTAAGGGGGGCTCTATAAAAGTAAAAAGGCCCCAAGAGCGATACAGAACAGAAAGTCACAATCTACACGAAGACTTTACTGGCAACATGGCATCATTAAAATCATATCTCTCAATAATCAGTCTCAATGTAAATGGCGTAAATGCTCCCATAAAACACCACAGGGTTGCAGATTAGATAAAAAGACATGACCCATCCATTTGCTGTCTACAAGAGACTCATTTTGAACCTAAAGATACATTCACACTGAAAATAAAGGGATGGAATATCATCTTTCACACCAATGGACCTCAAAAGAAAGCTGGGGTAGCAATTCTCATATCAGACAGATTGGATTTTAAACTAAAGACTATAGTTAGAGACACAGAAGGGCACTATATTATTCTTAAAGGGTGTATCCAACAAGTGGATATGACAATTATGAATATATATGCCCCCAACAGGGGAGCAGCAAGATACACAAGCCAACTCTTAACCAGAATAAAGAGACATATAGATAAAAATATATTAATAATAGGGGACATCAGCACCCCACTATCAGAAATAGACAGAACACCCTGGCAAAAACTAAGCAAAGAATCAAAGGCTTTGAATGCCATACTTGACAAGTTGGACCTCATAGATATATATAGAACACTACACCCCAGAACCAAAGAATACTCATTCTATTCTAATGCCCATGAAACATTCTCAAGAATAGACCATGTTCTGGGTCACAAAACAGGTCTCAACTGATACCAAAAGACTGAAATTATTCCCTGAATATTCTCAGGCCACAATGCTCTGAAATTGGAACTCAACCACAAGGAAAAATTTGAAAGAAACTCAAACATGTGTAAACTAAGAACCATCCTGCTCAGGAATGATCCGATAAACCAGGAAATCAAAAAGCAATTTAAACAATATATGGAGACCAACAAGAATGAAAACACAATGATCCAAAACCTATGGGATACAGCAAAGGCAGTCCTAAAGCATAAATACATAGCCACCCAAGCCTCACTCAAAAGAATAGAAAAATCTAAAACGCAGTTTTTATATTCTCACCTCAAGAAGCTGGAACAGCAACAGGGACAGGCCTAATCTACTCAGGAGGAATCAGTTGACCAAGATTAGAGCAGAAATCAATGAATTAGAAACCAGGAGTACAGTAGAGCAGATCAACAGAACAAGAACCTGGTTCTTTGAGATAATTAATGAAATTGACAGAACACTGGCAAGACTTATCCAAAAGAATAGAGAAAGGACCCAAATTAATACAATTATGAATGAAAAAGGAGGTCATGACCAACACCAATGAAATTGGAAGGATTATCAGAAACTTTTATCAACAGCTTTATGCCAATAAATTAAGCAATCTGGAAGAGATGGAGGCCTTCCTGGAAACCTATGAACTACCAAGACTGAAACAGGAAGAAATTGATTTTTTAAACAGGCCAATTAATTATGAAGAGATTGAGTCAGTGATAAACAACCTTCCAAAAAACAAAACTCTTGGCCCGGATGGTTTTCCTGGGGAATTCTACCAAACATTCAAAGAAGAAATAATACCTATTCTCCTAAAGCTATTTCATAAAATAGAAACAGAAGGAAAGCTACCAAACTCATTCCATGATTCCAATATTACCTTGATCCCCAAACCAGGCAAAGACCCCATCAAAAAGTAGAATTACAGACTGATTTCCCTAATGATTATGGACGCCAAAATCCTCGACAAGATACTGGCTAATAGAATCCAACAGTACTTTAAAAGGATTATCCATCATGACCAAGTAGGATTCATCCCTGGGATGCAAGTGTGGTCCAACATTCACAAATCTATCAGTCTTAGATTTTATCCAGAAAGAAAAATTCAAAAATCATAAGATTCTCTCAATAGATGTAGAAAAAGCATTTGACAAAATACAGCATCCTATCCTGATTAAAACCCTTCAGAGTGTAGGAATAGAGGGTACATTTCTCAATCTCATAAAAGCCATCTATGAAAAGCCTACTGCAAGCATTATTCTCAATGGGGAAAAGCTGGAAGCCTTTCCCTTAAGATCAGGAACACGACAAGGATGCCCACTCTCACCACTATTATTCAACATAGTACTAGAAGTCCTTGCAACAGCAATCAGACAACAAAAAGGGGTAAAATGTCTCCAAATCAGCAAAGAAGAGGTCAAAATGTCTCTTTCGCAGATGACATGATACTCTATATGGAAAACCCAAAAGAATCCACTCCCAAACTATTAGAAGTTATAGAGCATTCAGTAATGTGGCGGGATACAAAATCAATGCTCAGAAATCAGTTCCATTTTTTTAAAAAGATTTTATTTATTTATTTGACAGAGAGAGACAGCCAGCGAGAGAGGGAACACAAGCAAGGGGAGTGGGAGAGGAAGAAGCAGGCTCCCAGAGGAGGAGCCTGATGTGGGGCTCGATCCCAGAACGCTGGGATCATGCCCTGAGCCAAAGGCAGACATTTAACGACTGTGCCACCCAGGCACCCCGGATTTCTATACACGAATAATGAGGCTGAAGAAAGAGAAATTAGGGAATCCATCCCATTTACAATAGAGCCAAAATCCATACGTTACCTTGGAATTAACCAGAGTCGTAAAGGATCTATATTCTAGAAACTATAAATCACTCTTGAAAGGCATTGAGGAAGACACAAAAAGATGGAAAAGTTTTCCATGCTCATGGATCGGAAGAATTAATTAAGTTAAAATGTCCATGGTACCCAGAGCAATCTACACTTTCAATGCTATCCCAATCAAAATACCGATGACATTTCTTAAAGAACTGGAACAAATAGTCCTTAAATTTGTATGGAACCAGAAAAGGCCCCGAATTGCCAAGGAACTGTTGAAAAGGAAAAACAAAGCTGCGGGCACGCCGGATTTTGAGCTGTAATACAAAGCTGTGATCACAAAGACACCATGGTACTGGCACAAAAACAGACACATAGACCAGTGGAACATAATAGAGAACCCAGAAATGGACCCTCAGCTCTTTGGGCAACTAATCTTTGATAAAGCAGGAAAAAACATCTGGTGGAAAAAGACAGTCTCTTCAATAAATGGTGCTGGGAAAATTGGACAGCTACATGCAAAAGATTGAAACTTGACCACTCTCTCACACCATACACAAAGAAAAACTCCAAATGGATGAAAGACCTTGATGTGAGACAGGAGTCCATCAGAATCTTAGAGGAGACATAGACAGCAACCTCTAGGACATCGACTAAAGCAACTTTTTCATGACACATCTCCAAAGGCAAGAGAAACAAAAGATAAAATGAACTTGTGGGACTTCATCAAGATAAAAATCTTCTGCACAGCCAAGGATACAGTCAAAAAAACTAAGAGGCAGCCCACAGAATGGGAGAAGATATTTGCAAATGATGCTACAGATAAAAGACTGGTATCCACGATCTACAAAGAACTTCTCAAACTCAATATGCCAGAAACAAATAAACAAATCATAAAATGGGCAGAAGATATGAACAGATGCTTTTCCAAGGGTGACATACAAATGGCTAACAGACACATGAAAAAATGTTCAAAATCATTAGCCATCATGGAAATTCAAACCAAAGCCCCACTAAGATACCACCTTACGCCAGTTAGAATGGCAAGAATTGACAAGGCAAGAAACAACAATTGCTGGAGAGGATGTGGAGAAAGGGGATCCCTCCTACATTGTTGGTGGGAATGCAAGTTGGTACAGCCACTTTGGAAAACGGTGTGGAGGTCCCTTAAAAAGTTAAAAATTGAGCTATCCTATGACCCAGCCTTTGCACTCCTGGGTATTTACCCCAAAGATACAGACGTAGTGAAGAGAAGGGCCACATGCAACCCAATGTTCATAGCAGCATTGTCCACAATAGCTAAATCATGGAAGGGACCAAGATACCCTTCAACAGGTGACTGGATTAAGGTTGTGGTCCATATATAGAATGGAATAATATTCAGCTATCAGAAAGAACGAGTTCTCTACATTTGCTGCAACATGGACAGCACTGGAGGAGATAATGCTAAGTGAAATAAGTCAAGCAGAGAAGCACAATTATCATATGATTTCTTTCATCTATGGAACATAGGAACTAGGAAGATCGGTAGGAGACGAAATGGATAAAGAAAGCGGGGGTAATCAGAAGGGGGAATGAAGCATGAGAGATTAATGGACTCTGGGAAACAAACTGGGGGCTTCAGAGTGGAGGGGGTGGGAGAATGGGATAGGCTGGTGATGGATAGTAAGGAGGGCACGTATTGCATGGTGCAACGGGTGTTATACGCAACTAATGAATCATCTAACTTTTCATCAGAAATCAGGGATGTACTGTATGGTGACTAACATAATATAATAAAAAAACTTAAAGAAAACAACATATAAAATAAAAAATAAAATACATTCTCAGGATAGCTTACTCTTTAATCTCAGATTCTATGCATTTCCTTTTATAGTTAAGCTGCATTTAATCTTTAAGAGTGCGTTTTTAAAAGGGATACTACTACAAAGTAAACCTTTTTCATGTTTTAGTAATCCAAGTATTTTCCCCATTTGGAAAATTCCCTAAAGAGGAATAAATTATGGTCCCTATTATCTATAACACACATTTTCATCATCGATTATTTAGTCACCAACATTGCCTTTACAATATTGGTGTGTGTGTGTATATATACACTTATGAATTTGGGTGAATATAGCTAGGTATACATATGCTATATTTAGGACAGGGGCCATGTCTTCATCTAAATATTCATAATTCTACTTCATAGAGTATGAAAATTTACCAGTATCTGAATAAGGAATTAAAAGGTCAATAATAATGATAATATTATATATTTGTTTCAAATAATAAATTGGTCCAATCAATTAATAAATTGATACAATAAAAAATTGTATACTACTAAATTTTCAAAAGCTAAAGAAATAAAAACGTTCAAGTTCTTAGCCTTACAAAAGGTAAAATGAAATGGATTCCCTGCCATCCAAGGATTTTAAAATAGTTGAGAAGCCATTTAGGAAGGAGACCTTATGCACATCCTTATCAGGTAAAACCAAGAATTTTGAACTGAGACAAACTGTACATATTCCAAGAATTCAGCCTGAACACCAGCAAGTTGCTACAAGAGACTTTGCTTAGTAATAGCCTTAGCAACCAATTACATTCAGCCAAGACTGCTTTTCTGCTGTCAACAGCAATCAAAATTCTTTATAAACAGCACATTCAAGCATTCCCTTCTGTTTTTAAAAACCCTTGGCTTTTATTCTGCCGGGGGGGGGTGGGGCACAGTTTGCATTGTTACATGAATCTGTGCTCCCGGAATTGTAATTCTGAGACACCAAATGAATGCTTTTATTTTATTTCAGCTCTGTCCTTTTTCTTAGTCAACAGCCTATGATATTCAGTACACAGAAGTCTGGGAAACACCCACACAAATTATTGATATTACAAAGAAGTTCAGCACTATAACAAGCCTGTAATGCCTGGTAGATGTGAAAGGGGAACTTTTTGTACAGAAACACCTACAACCCATGCTCTATGGATTCCTATACGAAGACCTCCAGTAATGACAAATTCAAATAGAAAAATGCATCAGGAAGCATATATTTATATGCTAGAGGTCCTCTAACATAAGATTTAATCATTTCAGGACCCGATATTAGAACAATCTGCAATGTGCAGTAAATGGATATCAAAAATATACAGGATATTAAAAAAATCTAAAACTGTAGAAAAAGTAACAGACTAAATAGAATTAATAGAATTGAAAAAAAAGAAAAATTGTCACCAAAATAAATTCCATGAAGAAGAAAAACATGACATTTAACACAGGAAAGTTAAAATTGAGCTGAGGATATTATGATTGACATTAGTATGGAAAGAAAGGGAGATGGATAATTTTCTCAGATAAAGCATTGACAAGTTAGACTCCTGTATTTAACTAAATTGTTACATGTACTAGTAAAGGGTACAACACAGAAACTGAAGTGCGCATTTGGGTGAGGGGGAAGGCCACACAAACAAGCCCTCTAAAAGCACCAGAATTTCAGTGGTTAATGATCACCAAAGCAAGGGTGAGCATGGGTGATGAAAACAGAAGGAGAGCTGAAATCCAAAGAAAAAGAAGTGAGAAACCCACATCCTTTCACCAATCATATGCAATAAGCCCTTCGGAGCCATGGTCAAAGGCAGGATGCCTACTTCATTAAGACTTGTATCATATCTGTTATGAATGCCTCATAGAAGTCAAAAAGGAAACCACTGGGCCTGGAGTCTTTTGTATGTGTTCAATTTTTTTTTTCTAGATATGGGCTATTCAGATATTTTACTTTTTCTAGAGTCAGTTTTGATGAGTCATGTTTTTCAAAGAATATGTCCTCTTCATTTATCAAATTTCTAGAATATTTCTTTGTAATACAGCCTCATCATTTACTAATATTTATGGCATCTATACTGACATAATCCTGATATTGAAAATTTGTGTTTACTCTCTTTTTTTCTCAGAGCAATCGTGTTAGGAGCTCAGAAATTTTTAATCTTAAATCCAAAAAACTTGGTTTCACAAATTTTGTCTGCTGTTTGTTTTCCATTTCTTTGTGTGTGTGTGTGTGTGTGTGTGTGTGTGTGTGTGTGTGTGTGTATGTTTAATTACTACTCCCTGCCTTCTGCTTACTTCATGTTCAGTTTGCTTTCATTTTCTACCTCTTCTGGTAAAAAAAGAAAAAGGTAATTACTTTTTCTTTTAATTTAAATTCAAGTTAGTTAACATATAGTGTAGTATTGGTTTCTGGAGTAGAATTTAGTGATGCATCACTTACATACAACATCCAGTGCTCAATCCCCATAAGTGCCCCCCTTACTGCCCATCACCCACTTCCCCTCCAGCAGCCCTCAGTTTGTTCTCTATATTTAAGAGTCTATTATGGTTTGGCTCCCTCTCTGTTTTTATCTTATTTTACTTTTCCTTCATTTCCCCTATGTTCATATGTTTTGTTTCTTATATTCCACATGAGTGAAATCATTTGATATGTGCCTTTCTCTGACTTATTTATTTCACTTAACATAATACACTCTAGTTCCATCCATGTTGTTACAAATGGCAAGATTTAATTCTTTTTGATCGCTGAGTAATATTCTATTATATATATATATATATATATATAATTAACCACTGAAATATATGTGTGTGTGTATATATATGTGTGTGTGTGTGTGTGTGTGTGTGTGTGTGTGTGTGTATTCATTATCCATTCATCAGCTGATGGAGATTTGGGCTTTTTCTATTATTTGGCTATTGTTGATAGTGCTACTATAAGTATTGAGGTGAATCTTTTCCTTCAAGTTGGCATTTTTACATCCTTTGAGTAAATACCTAGTAGTATAATTGCTGGGTCTTAGGGTAGTTCTATTTTTAACTTTTTGAGGAACCTCCACACTGTTTTCCAGAGTGGCTGTACCAGTTCGCATTCCCACCAACAGTGCAAAAAGGGTTCCTGTTTCTCCACATCCTCACCAACATCTGTTGTTCCTGAGTTGTTAATTTTAACCATTCTGACAGTTGTGAGGTGGTATCTCATTGTGGTTTTGATTTGTATTTCCCTGATGATGAGGGATGGTGAGCATTTTTTCATACGTCTGTTAGCCATCTGGATGTTATCTTTGGAAAAGTGTCTATTCATGTCTTCTGCCCATTTCTTAACTGGATTATTTGGTTTTTGGGTATTGAGTTTGGTAAGTTCTTTGTAGATTTTGGATACTGACCTTTTATCTGATATGTCATTTGCAAATGTCTTCTCCCATTCTGTCAGCTTCCTTATAGTTTTGTAATAGGTAATTAGTTCTAAACATTTTTCTTTTCTTATATAAGCATTTAAAACTATAAATTTTCCTCTAAACATTGCTGTAACAATATCACACCAATCTTTTTGTTTGATATATTTACTAATTTTCCCTATGATTTCTTTTTGACTCATGAGTTGGTTAGAAGTGTGATATGTAATTTCTAAATATTTCAGAATTTTCTAGATAACTTAGTGTTATTCATTGTAACTTAATGCTACTATAGAGAACTCTCTGAACTTTGCAAATTTTTAATTTTAGTGAGATTTATCCTATGCCAAACATATGTCTATTCCATATTAACTTGGGAATAATATATAGTTTGTAGTTGTGGATAGTGGAGTTCAACGATGCTAATTAGATTTTCTAATTTATCATTATGAAATTATTCTTTTAACTATCATAGTACTCTTTGATTTCACATCTACTTAATATGCATGACTTTTTTGATGCTTACTCTTTTTATGGTATAATTTTTCCATATGCTTACTCTTACCTATTTCTGTTTTTAAATTTCAGGTGCATTTTAAATAAATATGTATTACTAAATCTTTCCCTCACTAATGGAACAATCTCTACATTTAATTGCTTAATCTAGTTACATTCAATATGACTATTTATATATTTGAGTTGAAGGCTGCACTCTTCCATTTCTCTTCCATTTGCCCCTTTTGCTTTTCCTTCTTTGATGCTTATTTTCTGTCTTTATTTTATTTAATTAGTTTTGTTAAATAATTTTACCTTATCTCCTCTCAGCTTCCTGGTTATGACATTTTTTATTATGAGTTTATTTATATGTAAATATGTATCTTTCTTACATGTTTGGAAGAATTCCTCAGGTAAGGTACCTGGACCTATAATTTTATTGTAAGAGTATTTTTAATAATATTTTTCATTTCTTAAATATACAGGAATAGTCATATATTCATCTCATTGCAGTTTTTGGTAAGTTATATTAAAAACTGTGCCTATTTAATTTGCTAAATTTATTCATGTAATATTTTTCAAATCTTTTTTCACAAGATTTTTAATGATGTACCTTTTTTGAACTATTATTGATCATAATAGTTGTACTTCACTTCTTCCTTTTATTGCTCAGTTTTATTAGGAGCTGTTCACTTTTATTAATTTTGTCAAAAACCACCTCGGTTCTGATTTTCCATATTATAAGTAATTTTCCATTTCAATAACTTCAGCTTTTATTTTTATAATTTCTTTCAATTTTCTTGAGGTTTAATATGCTGCTCTTTTTCTAGATTTTTGCAAATGAAATTTAAATTGTGAATTTAAATATTTCTTTTATTGTAACATATCTATTAAAAGTGATATGCTATCTGGAGGCATCACAATTCCAACTTCAAGTTCTATTACAAAGCTGTAATGATCAAAACATTATGGTACTGGCACAAAAATAGACACATAGATCAATAGAACAGAATAGAAAAACAAACAAACCAGTTAAAAATAGGCAGAAGACATGAATAGACATTTTTCCACAGAAGACATCCAGATGGCCAACAGGTAATGAAAAGATGCTCAATATCACTGATCATCAAGAAAATGCAAATCAAAACTGCAAACGCAAACATTGTCAGATTAGATAAAAATCTATGTACTGTCTATATGAAATCCACTTTAAATACAAAGACACAAATAAAAAAATGTAAAAGGCTGGAGAAAGATATGTCATGGTAACCCTAATATAAAGAAAAAGCTTATATAGCTATATTGCTATCAGACATAATAAAGGAAAATACATTAGTAGGGATAAACAGGGTAACTTCGTAATGATAAAAGTTCAATTTTTGAAGAGCCCATACAATATTAAATGTTTATGCATATGATAATAGAATTCTGAAATATATAAAACAAAAACTAATAAAACTGTAAGGAGAAAAAAATAAATCCACAATTATAGCAAAGATTCAACATATAGTTTCAATAATTTATTAAACAAGTGTTAGATTCAGAAAACTTGAAAACATTATTGTCCAACTTAATCAAATTGACATTTATAGAACACTTCATGCAATAACAGTAGAGTACACATTCTTTTCATATTCACACAAATAAATCATTTACCAATGATATGATCTATCATATCTTATTCTATCATATAACATCATATTATATCATATAAATGTGACCTATTGATCATATGTTGAAACATAAAATAAGTTATAATAAATTTAAATTGAGTCAAGCAACTAAGGCTTTGTTTTCTGACCAGAATGGAATTAAATTAAAAATCAATAATAGAAAGATATCTGGAACTTTCCCAAATAAAAAACACTTCTAAATAACCTATGGTACAAAGTTACATTCAAAATAGAAATTAGAGGGCTGCCTGGGTGGCAGTCAGTTGAGCATTGACTCTTGGTTTCAGCTGGAGTCATGATCTTGTCCTGGGATAAAGCCCTGCATTGGGCTCTGTGCTCAGTGCAGACACTACTTGAGATTCTCTCTCCTTCTCCAGCTCATGTTCTCTCGTGCACTCTCTCTCTCAAATAAATGAATCAATCGTTAAAAAAATAGAAATCAGAATGTATTTGAAATAAATTATAATAAAAAACAAATCATGTCAAAATTTATGGGATTCGGGTAAAGGAAACTTACCCAGTCAAGTGCAAAGTTTATTGCACTTAATTAAAAACAATATTCAAAAAGAATGGTCTCCAAACAGTGGCCCTCACTTTTACTTTAGGAAACCACAAAAAGAAGAATAAATAAAACCTCAATAAAGGAGAAGGAAATATATACAGATCAGTGTAGAAACAAATGAAATAGAAGACACAAATAGTCAAAAAAATCATTGAAGTAAAAAGCTGGTTCTTTGGTATGTTAATAAAATTGATAACCCTATTCAGACTGATCAGGAAAAAGAAGACAAAGATTTTTAACATCAAGAGTGAGAGAGTTGACATCATGATAAATTCTAAAGGTATTAAAATGATAATAAGGGACTATTTTGAATATTTAAACATTTAATAATATTTTAGAGTAGTTTTATATTTATAAAAAAGTTGTAAGAATATTACAGAGATTCTCCATATACCCCACAACCAGTTTAATAATTAACATTTTGAAGAAAAAAAAAGTTTAAAGATGAAGTCATTCCTCATAGATATAGGGAAAGAAGATATTATTTACATCCACAACACTGAGAGAAGCAGCTGTTATAAATTAGATCCTCAATAAATATTTTTTTAAATTGAGATATAATGACATATAATACTATGATAGTTTCAGGTATATAACATAATGATTCAATATTTTGCAAAATGATCTCCACAATAATCCTAGTTAACATCCATCACCACATGTAGTTAATTTTTTTTCTTAGGATGAGTATTTTTAAGGTTTACTCTCTTATCAATTTCCAAATTTACAACACAGTGTTAACTACAATCACTATGCTGCACATGAGTTTAGTTTTTGTCTTTTTTTTTTTTTTTTTTAAGTAGGCTACATGTCCAGTGTGGAGTCCAACATGGGGCTCAAACTCACAACCCTGAGATCAAGACCTAAGCTGAGATCAAGATTTGGATGTTTAAATGACTTAGCCACCCACATGCCCCCACCTTTTATTTTTTTGAAAGATTCCACGTATATATGAGATCATCTGGCTCTAGTCTCTTTCTGTCAGACTTATTTCACTTAGCATGATGCCCTCAAGGGCATCCATGTTGCCACAAACGGCAAAATTTTCTTCTTTTTTCTGGATGAATAATATTCTGCCGTGTGTGTGTGTGTGTGTGTGTGTGTGTGTGTGTGTGTGTGATCTTACATATTTATCCATGCAGCCATTGATGGATGCTTAGGTTCTTTCCATGTTTTCATTGTTGTGAATAATACTGCAGTCATAATTGGGGGCTGCATAGATCTTTTTAAGTGAGTGCTTTCATTTCCTTTGGATAAATATACAGAAGAGGAATTGCTGGATCATATGATAATTCTATTTTTAATTTCTTTGTTTTATATTTTATTTTCTTATTTTACTTTATTTTGAGAGAGTGAGAGAAAGAGAGAGGGGAGGAAGAGGCGGGAGAGAGAATCTTAAGCAGGCTCCATGCACAGAGTGGAGTCCAACAAGAGCTAAATCTCGACCCTGAGATCATGACCTGAGACAAAAATCAAGAGTTGGGCGCTTAACCAACTGAGCAACCCAGGTACCCTATTTTTAATTTCTTGAGAAATCCCCATACCATTTTCCTTTTATGCCCATACCATACTATTTTGATTAATATAGATTTATACTATAGTTTGAAGCCAGGAATTGTGAAGCCTCCAGCTTTGTTCTTTCTCAAGGTTGCTTTATTTAGGGGTCTTTTTGTTTTTATAGAAATTTTAGAATTGTTTTTTTTCTGTTTCTGTGAAAAATGCCATAGGAATTTTGATAGGGATTGCACTGAATCTGTAGATTACTTTTGGTGGTGTGAACATTTTAACAATATTAGTTCTTCCAATCCTTGAGCACTAAATATTTTTGCATTTATTTGTGTCTTCTTCAATTTCTGTTACCAATGTCATAGTTTTCAGTGTACAGATCTTTACTTCTTTGTCCAAATTTATTTCTAGGTATTTCTTTTATGCAATTCTAAGTGAGATTATTTTCTTAAATTTTCTTTCTGATAATTCATTACTAACATATAGAAATGCAACAAATTTTTCTATTAAGATTTTGTACCCTATAACTTTAATGAGTGCATTTACTAGTTGTAATAGTATTTGAGTGGAGTATATAGGGTTTCTATATATGATATCATGCCATCTGGAAATAATGATTTTTTTAATTTCTTCCTTTTCAATTTGGATGCCTTTTACTTTTTTTTCCCCTTGCCTAATTGCTCTGGCCAGGACTTCCAATACTCTGTTGAATAAAACTGATGGGAATGCCCATCCTTGTCTTGTTTCTGATCTTAGAGGAAATCTTTCAGCTTTTCACCAAAGACTATGATGTCATCTGTGGGTTTGTTATATATGGCTTTTACTATGTTGAAGCACATTTCTTCTACAACTGCTTAGTTGAGAGTTTTGAATGTTTTAATGTCAATAAAGTCAACAAGTTACATAAAATTAACAAATTCTTTGAAAGATATTAACTAGCAAAACTCATGAGGAATAAGGGATAATTTGAATTGTCTGGAATCTGCTAAAGAAACTAAGTTTATAGGTTGAAATTTTCAACGAAGGAAACTCCAAGCCCAAATGGGTTCACTACAAAATCTACTAAGCCTTAAAGGCATAAATAATTCTTCATCAATAAAAATCTTTAAAAAAAAAAGAGTGAAGACTTATTTGTTTCTATGAGGTCAGCATAATTCTGATACAAAAACAAACAAATAAACTACATATCAAAATCAAATTCAAAGCACTCAAGAGCACAAATTCAAAAATTCTTAACAAAATTCATCCAGTTGAATACAACTATTTGTAAAAAGATAATACACCATCACCACCTAAGGCTTATCTTGGAGCTGCAAGACTGATTTAACATTCAAAAATCTATCACTATACTTCAAAATATTAACAAAACTTATCTCAACATATGCAGGAATATAATTTGTCAAAATTTGGCATCCATTCCTGATAAAAATATTTCAGCAAACTAAAAAAGAAGAAAATTTCTTCAACCAGATAAAGGGCTTTTATGAAAAACCTGTAAGCTAACATTGTATAACGGAGGCATAAATGTTTCCTCTCACTACTTTAACTTAACCTAGTGCTGAACATTCTAGCCATTGTAGTAAGACAAAAAAATAAAATAAATAAAATAAAATAAAAAAGAAAGAAAGAAAATAAATGGAATCTTCAGGTTCTATGGTGTAGTGGTTAGCACATCTGCCTTACACACAGAAGATCCTGGGTTCGATTCCCAGTGGAACCACAAAGTTACCTTTGGCTTCCATTCAATAGAAAATAAGTGAAAAGCTTTCAAACTGAAAACATATGACTGTCCTAGCTCATCAATTATGAGGAAAATCCTATGGAATTTAACAAAAAAAAAAGGTCCTACTAGAAAAAGTAACTGAATTTTAGTTTGTCTATAGGATCCTAGATCATTAAACAAACAAAAAACAACTGCAGATACAACAATCAGAAATTTAATTAAAGTTACAACAATCAGAAATTTAATTAAAGTAAAAAAAAAAAGCAACAACATACTGTTTACAACACTATCAAAACTATGAAATAATAGGGACAAATATGATAAAAGATGTTTAAGACCTGTACACTGTAAACTAAACACAATGTTGAGATAAATTTAAAAAGACATAAGTAAATGGAGAGATAGACTGTTTTCATGGATGAAAGAATATTTTTAAGAAGTCAAGCCTCCTCAAATGAATTTCTAGATTCAACATATCAGTGTCCTGGCAGGATTTTGTTATAAAAATTGAGAAGTTGATCCCAAGATTCTTACAGAAATTAAAGAGCCAAAAATATATTTATTGTAATAAAAAAGAACAAAACTGGAAGGATTACATTAACTTCAATACTTATTATAAAGCTGTAATAATCAAGACAGTGTTATATAGGCATCAAGCTATTTGAATAGGTCATTGGAATAGGCAGAAAGTGCAGAAATACATTTATACAATCAATTTATTTTTGTTAAAGGAGAAGTCCCATTCCATTACCTAACAGCCAGTCTTTTCCACAGAATTGAAATAATTGACTACTCCATGAAAAAGAAAAAAAAAAAAAAAAAGATCTTAAAAAAAAGAAAAAAATTGATCCTTAAAAAACAGGAAAAAAAATTGATCCTTAATTTTGACCATATAAAATATTAACTCAAAATGGATCACAGCCCTAAATAAAAACCTAAAACTATAATACTAGAAGAAAATACATGATTAAATGTAATCTTGACGTAGACAACAATTTTTTAGTTGCCAACACCAAAATCATTGCCTATAAATAAATAAATACATAAATAAATAAAAATTTGGCTGTATCAAAATAAATATTTTTTTCTCTTGAAAATACACTGTTAAGAGAAAGAAAAGACAAGCAACAGACTAAGTGAAAATATTTACATATCACATATCCAATAAATGACTTGTATCCAAAATATATGAAAACATTTTAAAACTCAGTAGTAAGAAAACAAGCAAAAAAAAGGACAAAAGATTTGAAAAGATTTTTTACCAAAAAAGATGCTTATATCAAATAACCCCATAAGAAATATTCAACATCATTATCATTAAAGAAATGGAAATTATAACAATGATATTCCATTACACTCCAATAGAATACTATACCAACTTAAACAACAGTGTAAAGCAATTAGAATTCCCTTACACTGCTAAGAAAAGAAAAAAAAAGAATGATTGATTCAACTACTTTCAAAATGAGATAACCAGTTAAACATATTCTTACTATATGACCTGGTCTTTCTATTCCTTGGCATCTATTGAAAAAATAAATGTATGTGCCCATCCAATGCCTTGTATATAAGTTTTCATAGCACTTTGCTTATAATAGCCCCAAATTTGGAGCAACTCCAGCATCAATCAAGAGGTAAATGTATAAACAATTGTGGTATATCTGTACAATAGAATACTACTCAGAAATAAAATGGAATGAATTATTGATACACATGAAAATTTGGATGAATCCCAGCCTAGTTACACTTAGTAAAAGAAGCATGCAAAAAAAAAAAAAGAGTTCATAATGTTTCATTTCACTTTTATAAAATTTTAGAAGATACGATCTTCTTTCTAGTGACAGAAAGCAAATCAGTGATTGCATGGCAAAGGGGCTGGAGGGAGGAATAACAAAAGGAGAATTTTGAGGGTGATATATCTGTTTATTTTCTTGATTTTAGTGATGATTTCATAAGCCTATGCTTATGCCAACATTTATGAGATTGTGCACTGTAAAATGTGTAGTGCTTTATATTTAAATTATACCCCAGTAAAGCTGGACTCATCCACTAAAATGTCCCTATCCCTGGTCTAAGGATCTCACTCTTTTCTACCCAGGCTCTGCCTTTGATAATGGAGATAAGGAGGCATGTTTTTGTCTCCTTTACATTCCTGCTATCCTCAAAATAAGAGTCTGGGCTTGATTTTTAACTTTAACGTTTCCTGAAGCTGAAGATAGGGGCTCTTTTAAGACTACAGTCAAGGAGCTCTGACTCTCAGGGTGTGCCTTAAATTGGCAAGTAATTCCCCTAAGCCCATGAATTTTCTTTTGCAGGGCTCCAACGCTATCAAAGGAGGTTGTTAAGTATATATTTATGTCACGCTGATTAAACGTCACAGCTATTTGTTCTCCCAGTGACCTGCCCTTCACTTGCCTCTCATTTCAATTAAGCACAGGTGAAAGTTTTAGTAATTTTGAGGTTACTACATGCTAGGATAATAATTACTCTGGTGCCCACCAAGAATGGGATCTTATTGGTCTCAGATGAGTAGGCAATGCAAATACAAAACCTCATCCTCAGTGTCTGCTTTCTCGTACTATTTGTAGAACTATTGTGTTAGCTCATGTTCTCCAGAAAACACAGCTCAAAACAGAACCTATGTGCTAACGCATTATTGTAAAGGGCAACTCTAGACCAGCAAGAATGAGGAAAATGTAAGTGAGCATAATAGGACAGAAAAACAAATAACAGATGGTGTGTTTTAAAGCTAGTCATTAGTTCACCAAGAGACACAGCATGCCTTCTAACAGGTGCATGGAAAACTAAGCTTAAGGCCCACCCAGTGGAGGGAACATTGAAGAGGCAATTTATCCATTGACTTCATTTTGTCTCCTATGACAGTCCTTACCTACACACATACCCACATTTCCAGGTGTTGTCACATAGCTTCTCAGCAACTAGGAAACTACATTCTACCTTTGTACTGTGGGCCACTGTGTGAAGAAGTAATGGGAGAAGCAAGAAGCTCTGGGCATTCACCTTCAGATGGTAGAAACTCACAGGCTTCAGGGCCATTTATCATAGCAATGACTATGCAGAGAATGGCAGACCATCAAGAAAGCATGTGAGACACTCAAGATGCCTACAACCTAAAACAAGCACTCAAAACAAGGCACAGGGCCAGGCATGGAGCACACACCTTCTTGTAATTCACACATATTTTCTAGATCTTTAGATCACTTCACACTTCATTTGTTGTCTGGCCAATAGCACCATCTGCTTATCTGCTTCCTTGCCACCTGGTTCCGGACCTAGCGAGCCAGCTTTTCTTTATGGGGTCTCGTCTGTGTTTCTTTCTAACCTGGCTGAGCTCCTGACACTGCTATTGCTTGCCTGCTACTTTCTCTTTTCCTTGAAATTTCTTATGCTACATGTTACAAATTTCTGATATATACCACTTCCATAAATTTTAAATTTTCTTGGTTTCTGTGCAAAGCATGCATTCCACTATCCATCTACCTATCTCTATCTATCTATCATCTATTTATCTTCTAACTACCTATCATCTATCATCTATCTACCTATATCTAGTTATTTTTAACTAGATAACCAACAGCTAAACAAAGTTATTTTTTTCCTTCTTTCCTCTGATAGCCAGAGTCAAACCTAATTTGATTTTTCCTTTTTAGAGTAATATATTAGCATGAAGACCTCAAACCCCATGACTGCTTCTCTTGGTTAAGCTTCTGGAAAATGATATTAGAATCCCCATTTGATAGGTTAGCAATCTGAGCTCTAAGCACATAAGGGACATATGAGGTTTGCTTACCCCTCACTAATCTACAGGCAAGTGATTTTAAAAAAAATCATACATATTTTAAAATAAGTGTATTCAGACAATATCAGGATGGCCTCAATATTCTCTGTTAATCAGCAGCTTATATAAGCTGCTTCATAAGACAAACAATGAAATGTTTCGGTGAATCTAGGAGATATGAATGAAGCACGTCTTTGGTTTGTCAAGTCAAATATTGAATTCTCTTTCCAATGAAAAGTCTTCCCTGTCAATAATTGCCATCTACTCACTCACACTGCACTTACTAAATTGTGAGTTGGTCCTCTGAATTAACAGAATTACTTCCACCTGTAATGGGGGATGAGAAGAGTGTATCTAGAATGAAGTTTGGATTTGGAGACAGATTTAAAAGAACCACCATGTGATTCCACATGGCTATGAGATAATGAAAATATGTATTATGTGTATTTATACTTTTGTATGTGTATAATATATATACATACATATAATTCACATATCATTGGATAAATATGTATAGTCAGCTTAAGCAGTAGCCAAGTGTTAGCTGTATTCCAAAATAATAATAATAATATTAATAATAATAATGTTTTATCGTAATAGAAAATATCTAGTTAAAATATCCAGTTAGTCCCTGTCTGCTCCATGTTGCAAAGGGTAGTAAAAACAACCCAACATTTTGACTATTACTATTTATTGGGAATATACCCTTCCAATCATTTGACTCAACCACACAAAGGTGAAGAGACAGGAGGACACCTACCTGGGCCAATTTTTAATGAATAATCATATTGCTTGCTTCTGACTCAATGTTAAGGGACAGATGTTTTAAGAATAGTGACATGGAGAGGGAGGGACATGCAACTTGTTGAATGCCTACTCTGTGCCAGGTACTATGGTAGAGGCCTTCTGTGATATAATGGTGAAAGGAATTCTGAGAGGTAGATATGAGAATCCTCTATTATACTAAGGATCCTGGAGTTGGTAAGTTAAAATGTCTGGCCCAAAGTGTTTTAGAAGGAAGAGGTCAAATGTTTTATGGCATTGTCATTAGGATGTAGTTTGGCTGCATTATCGTTTAAGATGATGTGTGTTCATAAGGACACTTGGATAGAGCACCTTCATAGGTGGCCACTGGTATTTGTCATGTCCCCATAGCTAAGTTTGCAAATTAGTCGCTCAAAGAAATAACAGAGATGGTTTTCTTAGTAGCTTGATTAAATTTATAGCTTTGTGTTTTGTTTTTTTTAATGTTTATGCTGAGTTTGATTTTTTGGAACACTTATGATGCCTAATTTTATATGGCAACTTGACTGGGTCGTGGTACCCAGATACGGTCAAATCCCAGTTTGTATGTTTCTATGAAGCTGTATTTTTTTTAATGGAAATAACAGTTAAATCTTTGAGCCTTTGATGAATGCACTTACTTTCCATAATGTGGGTGGACATCATTCAATCAGCTGAACATATTAAGAGAACAAGACTGAGGTCCCTTAAGGAATAGGAATTCTGCCTTCAGACTGCTTTCAGACTTGAACTGGAAGATCAGTTCTTCCCTGGGTCTGCAGCTTGCCATCCTACCTTGCAGATTTTACATTTACAAGTGTCCACAATCACATGGTGCTGGGAATCGTCAGCAATCCCTGTACTGATGGATGAAAGATAACTCCCAACTTTGCTGTCAAAGAGAGGAGAAGGTACGGGGGTCAACCCTCAGAGTCGAAGACCCTTTGCTCTTCTTTTCTCCTGCTTTTATTGCTCCTTCAGGATAATCACAAATCCTTATCACTGTTTCTCAAGCACATGATGTGTGACAAGGGGTCTTACTGAAACTGGGAGGATACGTTTATAGGAAAGATACTATATGCTAATTTGCATGTTCTATGAGTTCTGCTAAACATAGCCTAAGGGACATTGCCTACATCTTAGATCACAGGGTGGCTGCTTGGGCTTGGAAAGTTTCAGGAAGGCAATTTTCCCGCGCCATTCCAAAAGCAGAGTGGTCACGCAGGCCTAGGTATTCCAAAGGCTTACGCCCTTCTCCAAAACCTTCCCTGGCCTCAGCAGCCTCTGTGTTACATTTTAGCAAGCGAGATATTATGGCCGATGATTTCATGCTCTACATTAACCCCAACAACATGGCTAGTTCCTTAATTCTCTCTCTCTTAAACCCTGACTAATGAAGAATGTGATAAACATTTCATCATTAAATAAAAGTCCGAGTGCCTGCTGTAGACCTGAACAAAATGAGAGAAATTTACAAGGTCTAAATTAGTTCTATTATTTCTATAAGGCAAACACAGAAAAAAACAAAAGAAAGAACAGTAATAGGAAATTAGATTTTTTTTTTAATGTTGGAAGGTAATGAGCTGAGCATTCTGATAAACTTTTGGTGGTGCACAAAATGGAAAATAAAATGAGAATAGCCATAAGTTTAATTTCAAAAGTTCTTATCCTTTGATTCCACTTTCATCTTTAAATCTAAAGGAAAATTTAGAAATACATACATGAGTTATAACTAGTTTAATTGTTTGTCTTCAGCAAAAAGAGTTTCTTGACTGTATTACCTAGTTGAGAAAAATAAAAAAAAATTAACCAAATATCCAAAACTACATAATCATTTTTAAATTATGGTATATGTAGATACTTGAATAGGTTACAGGCATTAAAAAAACAGTTTGAGAAATACTTAAGGACATAGAATAATATTGATTTTTTAACACAAACTGAAAATAAAAAACAAAATTGTACAAACTCTCAGGATATTACTCTATGAGCCTCCATATTTGGTAATAGGGAAGTTAAGCACTCAAGTCATTAGATGGTTATTCCTATATAGAAAAATAACATTTTCAAAATTTTAATTTTTTCTTTTCCAATTTTTTTCTAATCAGCATGCTGCCTTTTATAGCTCAAAAGTCTTCAAATATAATTTTATTTGAAAATAAGAAAACTATGAAGGATATGAGAGTCAGGAAAGAAAGAAGCCAAGAGATATAAATGGAATGGAATGGAAGGAGAGGGAGAGCAGACAATACCCTCAAGACTCCCTTCGTTAATTAGGTTCCTTATTTGCTATCACAGAATCTAGTATTGTCAGAGATGGTATTGCTGAGTTGAACTGAAATGAGCATAACTTACCTTCTTCTATTTCCACATACATCAGGCATCTTTCAGAAAGAGAGAAGTAGAAAGAGGAAAAAAACAAGAATGTATATTTTGATCAAATCTAATAAACATTAGGCATAAGTGTTAAAGTCAATATTTAACCAAATCCAAGACCAAGACTGAAGTTGCATATCACCACCCAATAGTAAGCTTTTGGAATACAAGTGCAATCCTAAATTTTACCCAATAAAATTACTGTTACTCCATTATTGTTACAATTGCAAATGTCATGTGACCAAAATTTGATACCACTTCTCAGCGCTGTTAGTGGCTATTTGGCTCTGCACTGTTTACATGGCACATTTGCAAAACTAAACAGCATTTCCACTAAGGTCAATGGGGCATCTGACTCTTTGGTTCAGCTCTGCTACTATAGGACGCTGGAGATGGTGATGTTGCCCATCAAGTCATGAAACTATTCTAAATTGTAACTGAATCATGTGAAGACAAAGTTACTTTCAACTCTTGGATTTGGAGATTTGGCCAATGGTAGTCATGGGATTTCACTGAAATCATTCCATACCTAAAAGTTTTGTGTACTGTTTGAAAAAAATGGTGTGTATTTACAGAAGCAGGGTTAGGATTGTTATCCTCCCATCTTTTTTATTTGTGATATCTGTGTATGCAATTGCTGTTTCACAGAGACTTGAAACAAATTCGTCCTTAATTCTTATATCTAGAAATGAGTCCGAAGCAATATAATTGGCACACAAATACTGCTTCTGAATTTCCATCTGCATCCCAGCTTTCATTGCATGACACCAATTTCAGCCTCTTCCCTGGAGTGGAATGATTTGTACATCTTTACAGCAGATTTTGTGTAAGAAATACTTACACTCTTGAAGCACAGCAATTTGATTACTTATTCAGCAGATTCCAGCAAATAAACTTCTTTCCCTGCAAGCCCTGCATTAATCGTTAGCTGCACGGTGCAACATTAAGGTTCCTTTGTTTAAACAGCCTTTTTAAAATGTGATAGTTTCCTCTCATATTGGTTAAATATTTTGCATATGCTGTGGAAGGTCAAAAATCATGTAGTTTGTCTTTGACTAAAAAAGAACAATAAACATGACAATGTTTGTGTATATGTATATATATATTTATATTTACTTATGATCAGTATTTTTTTAATGTTAGCAGTGCTAAATACACAATGAAAAAATGTGATGAAGACACTGTAGCTTTGGAATTCTTAAATTACTCAGAACCCCATCCCTTTGTTAATATCATTGCATGGCACATTTATCTGTCTGTTTAGAAGAAATTCTAAAATATTGCTTCAAATAGTTACTGTGTCGCTAGCTGCCTAAGATCCTGAAATCTTTTGCCAAGGAAGTAGATCACAAAGTATAATCATTAATTTGCTCCAGAGGTTTTTGAAAAAAAGACTTTTCATTGTTTTTCTCCCAAATATCTGATTAGACAGAAGCAGTACATTGAATAAATCCCTTGATTTTTGTGCACAGTATATTATCATTAGACAAAGGCATTGTTTTACTAGCATATTTTCTAGGAAGAATATGTTACCCGGGATTTATAACTTGAGGAAAACTCAAAAATTACTTGTCTTTGTTGAAAATGGTTGACAATTCTTAATAATTATTTCATTGAAGTTTTTATTTAAATATTTAGACTCAACCCTATAAGCATGATTTACCATAAGTATTGGTATAATTGAGCGTGAAACTTTTACAAGTACTGAAATTTTAAGGTAAAACAGTAGATATTTTATTCATGATAAAAATTCTCAAGCAGTTTTCTTTTAATTGTTTGATTCCTGGTTTACATATAATCAAACAATCATAATTGAAATATAGTTCCTCATGGTGGTTTTGGCTAAGTTATGAATCTAATTTACTATTTAATTTTACACACATTAAATTATAAGATTATTTATTTCTTATTTTTCTATCCCATGTTATTTTAAAATTTTACAGAAATATTTGTTTGTTCAAAAAGAACAAAATGTTCTTCCTAAAGTTATCTGGTTAGCATAAACTCTCAACAGTTTTAATAGATGTAATGTATTTAACTGTCAATATTTCTCCCCATTTGTAATGATTTCAAAGTTCTTAATAATGACTCTAGTACATAAATCTAACAGCTCTTACCATAATTATTAACGGTTGAGTTATTTTATTTTGCAATGATAAATAATTCATCTGACTGATATTCTTTTCCATATAAATCACATAAGAAGATTTCATTTAAAGCTATGTCTCTGGTGCTTTCCTCTGTTTCAAATTGAATATTGAGATATTAACAATAAATCAGAATCGCATGCTTGTTTGTAATCCTGACATTGTCATGATAATCATGATGTCACCTGAAGGATCACGTAGTCATCAATCACATAGAATCTTAGGGATACCAGCCAGAAAAGGTGCTGATATTGTCATCAGGCTGTTTGCCTTCCCAAAGGCCAGAGAGAAGCTGAGGCTGACAAGCATTTAAACAGGCAAAACCAAAGTTGAGTGTGTTTGCAATATGTGCCCTGTGCTTATGTCACAGCAAAGAGAAGATGGGGGCTTGCCTTCATGGAGACATGTGAGACATGTATGTGTTTGTTAAAGATTTTTTATTGGGGGGGGGGGTGCAAAAGGAGAAGGGGAGAGAGTCCCAAGCAGACTCTGCCCTGAGCCTGAGCCTGACATGGGGCTCAATCCCAGGTCCCTGAGATCATGACCTGAGCCAAAACCAAGAGTCGGATGCTCTACCGACTGCACCACCCAGGCTCCCTGGCATGTGTTTAATAAACATGGCAAACATCTCCTGGAATATGCCAAGTAATGTGCTAGGTGCTAGGGATGTAGTCTGGGAAGGTGGAAGCCTGGGTAACTCCCTGTCCTCCCACAGATCACTGTCCAGTGGGAAAGACCGTATGACAAACAGATCATAGGCAGCCTATGTGGAAAAGTATTCACAGAAAAGCCTTGGGGGAGGGGCTTCAGCACCATTGAAATGGGTAGATCAGCATTAAGGCATTCCTTACAGAGGTAACCGCCAATGTGACAACTCATAAGGGACACAAGGTTACCAGGTAAGAAGAAGGTTTGATTGACCAGTGTAGGTCATATACTGACAAGTCACCCACTCTGCCCCCACAACCAATGCTCACTAGTTACCCCCATGAGACTGGCTTTCACTCCAAATAGGCCTTCTGTCACATTGTACCCTTCTCTGTCTCTCTTTATCCCTTTCAGACGCCTCTAATACTTCCTTTTCTGTGGTTAAAATATATAAGAGAAGGTCCCCGGGTATGATTTACTTGACCTTGTTTGTTCATCTAGTGATTTTAAAATCTTTTTTTCTTTTTCTTTCTTCCCTTCTTCCTTCCTTTCTTTCTTTTCTTTTCTTTTCCTTTCATTTCTCTTTCTTCTTTCTTTTCTTTCTTCCTTTCTTTCTTGCTTTCCTTTCTTTCTTTCGTTTCTCTTGCTTTCCTTTCTTTCTTTCGTTTCTTTTTTTCTCTCTGTGAGAATTGAAAATTAAGATATGTCCTGAGGGGAGAAAGCTGATTTGACAGCGAATGACTTGCTTTAGGACCATTTCCAAGGCAATTGTGAAGATACCACAATAAAGCATGCTGCGAAAAAATACAAAATTGACCTGCATATTATACACTCAAGTCTGTTTTTATGAACATCACCATATTACTTGTCATGCTACAAGCTCAGCCTCCGAAGGAGGCTTCTTCTTTTTTTTCTAGTTTTATTGAAAAATAATTGACAATATCACTGTATAAGTTTGAGGCATATAGGATGATGGTTTGATTTACACATATTGTAAAATAATTACCACAATAGGTTCAACTAAAATCCACCTTCTCAAGCAGATACAATAAAAAGGGGGGGGTATCTCGTGATGAGAACTCAGTATTTACTCTCTTCACTTTTCTCTATATTGTACAGCATGCAGCAGTATTAGCTGTAGTCAGCATGTTGTGCACTGCACCCCTAGCACTTATTTATTTTGCAACTGGAAGTTTGTGCTTTTTGACCACTTTCCTCCATTTGCCCCTTTCTTCCCATATTTTGCCTCTGGTATCCACAGTCTGATTTCAGTAAGTTCTTGTGTTTTTGTTTTTTTGTGCTGCTCTGATTTATTTCACTCAGCATAATGCCTTAAAGGTCCATCTATTTTGTTGCAAATGCTAGGGTTTCCTCAATTTTATAGCTAAATAATATTCCATTGTATATAAATACCACATTCTTTATCCCTTCATCCATTGATGGACACTTAAGTTATTTCCATGTCTTGGCTATTGTAAATAATGCTGTGGTGAATATGAGGGTGCATGTATCTTTTTTGAGTTAGTATTTTCATTCCCTTTGGATATAGTACCAGAAGCAGAATTGCTAGATCATATGGCAGTCCTATTTTTAACATTTTGAGGATCCATACTGTTTTCCATAGTGGTCGTACCCAGTTACATTGCCACAAAAATTGTACAGAAGTTCCCTTTTCTCCACATACTTGCCAACATTTTTTACCTCTTGTCTTTTTGATGACATAGGCCTGGTATATTTACCGCATATGTTTCCCTTAGCATGCCACGCTACAGTCTGAGAAGTGCACTATTTTTTGATGGGAATAAACATATATAAGCTCAAATTGACCCTGTCTGTTTAAGTTTCCACAGCCCACAACTCTTATACTGTTTATTTTCACTGGTGTCTGGTAGCTCAAACTTTCCTTCTTCCTGAGGCTTCAAGGACCTTGAAACCAAGGAACAGTCAGGCACAAAGGTTCCTCTCAAGCTCTGCATACCCCGGAGGCAGTGAGGGAAAACCAGCATGAGTCAAAGGGTATCTAGACCGGTTTCCAAGTTTTTAAAGTGGTATTATGTGATGCTTAATTGGAATTATTTCTAGAAGCCTGAGGGATCATTGTTTCTAATCAGGATAAAAAGTAATTAGTGGGCAACTGTAAGGTGAGAAAAAAATCTAAAATACCTCTGACTCATTTGATACAGTGTTTATATGTGATAATGGCTTCATGTCTTCTCATAACAAATTCATTTATTTAATTAACAAACTTAAGACTGCACTTTATATTAAGATCACACAACCATGGCCTATTCTCAGATCCAAATGAAGGAAATAAAGTCAAGGGACATAAACCCAATTTAACAGGGCAAACTTGCTAGTACAGTGGGGCTGCCATGAGTAGAATTTACTCCTGGGTTAGGTTAGTGAGTTCAAATCCCACACTTCCTTGAACAGAAGGTTTCTGTTTTCACCCTAATTTTGAAAACATCCAGTTTTTCCTGACTGCCTACAGGACAAGTCTCAGATGGAAGAGACCTTTTAGATCAGCCCCATTCTGTTTCATCTCAAAAAACCTCCAAATAATCCCTGTGCTTATCACACACTAGGTGCTCTCCACCTGCGGTCTGCAATCATGCCATCCTCTTCCCTGGGAATCCACTCTCTCTCTTCTCCACTATTAAAGGTAGATTGCTCTGATATACTATCTTCACTTTGATATGCTCTCCAGTCAGTGTTCATCGTTTGGATTAACCACCATTTTCTCTATGCCTTTGCTTGCATCTATTTTTTTTTAGAATGCTCCATATTTCCTTAGTTTCTTATTTGCTTGTCTCTCTTATTTCTAGGAGAGTTCCAGCAAAACTTAAACACATGATCAAATGTAACTATACATAGTAAGTCATCAAAGAAATTTATTGAAGTCAACTGAATAAAATTGAATCATTTTCCATTTCAGTAGAAAACAGAATGTACTAAACAGAAATGGTAAGGGATACAAAACTCATACAATTTATTTTAAGACTCCATTCATTCAAAAATATTTTCCAAGGACATACTATATGTCAGGTATGGCTCCAAGTTCTCAGGATATATCAGTGAACAAAATATCAATGATCTCTGTCCTCTGTGAAATTTTCAGTCTAGCAATAGAAGAGATCAATAAAGAATAGAACGAATGCATTGGGGATTGGTTAGTATGTTAGAGGGTGATGCATGCTACAAAGAGAAAACATAGGTCAACATAAAAGTGTTTGAGAATTCGAGAGGATTGATTATAATTTTGAATAGGGTGGTGAACAGTTGCCTCATTGAGCTGGCGGCCCTGGAACAAACACTATAGAGACACAAAGTTAGGGACAATGATATTTGGGAGATGGTCTTTCCAAGTGGAGACAACAGCCAACACAAGGTGTAGGAGGCATTTCTGGGGAATAGCAAAGGAGGATTGTATGGCGGGAGCAGACTGAGAGTGAAAGGAAATTGATGTTGGAGAAGCAATATACATGTGTCTGTGAGTGTGCATGTGCATGTGTGTGTGTGCGTGTGAGAGAGAGAGTGTGTGTATGTGTAGGAAGATCAAGGGGGATAGGTTGCATAAAGACTTGTAGGCCATTGTAAGGGTTTTGGCTTTGATAATTAAAAAAATAGAGAGCCATTGTAGAATTTCAAAAAGAAAGGCAGCATGATTTATCTTGTGCTTATAAGGAATGCTGTGTTGATAATAGACTGTAAAACAAGGCCAGAAGGGTTAATAAGAGACTGTAGGTAAGTCTAAATGAGAGAAGTAAAAGGCTCAAATTCAGAAGACAGTGATAAAGATGGCAGGAAGGATTCATAGTTTGTTATTTGAAGAGAGAGTCAATAGGTTACATTAATGTGAATGAGATATAGAGAAAAGCCAAGGATGACCCTCAGGATTTTGTCCTGAGCCAATGGAAGGATGTATTCACCATCTACTGGAATGGGAAGCCCATTTCCACCCACAAAGGAAGAGGATCAAAATTCAGCTGTGGATGAACCAACTTTGAAATGTCTAACAGGTGTCTATGTGGAGTGCCAGTTAAACAATAGGCAATATGAGTTTGAATGCCAGGCAAGAGGTGTGAGATAGAAATATTAATTTGATAGAAATTGGCATGTTCATGGCATTTCAACCATGAGATTCAACGAGAACACAAGGAAGGTTTATAAAGAGAGAAGGGAAAAGAATGAAGGACTGAGCCCTGGAGAACTTGATCATCAGAGTTGAGAGGGAAAAGAAAGATAAGCAAAATGAGCCAATTTGAAAATTAGCTAATTTGCAGTGAGTCCTCCAGAGAAGTCAGTCACCCAAGCAAGGAGTGTGTGATGAATAACACTAGTATTTAGCACTGTATTGAGAGATTTTAGGGATGCATGATAACTAGAACTGCTCTTGCCCTTAAGAGATTTACAGTCAAGTTGGAAAGTAGGGCAGACAGACATACAGAGAGACAGGTAGGCAAACATAAAGATTATTAATAATGCCAAAAGTCAGAATGCATTGTTAGCAGAATGTAAAATATGTTTACAGAATGTCAGAATATCCACTCTCTCAAATGAAATAAAATTTGGTTTGCATCTTGAAAGAGGAGTTTGACCCTCCAATGGAGTGGACATACCAAATGGTGGAGGGGGGGCATGAATGAAGAAGCAGGTGTGCAAGGCAATGGAAGGTCAAGGGCTGTAAAGGAGGGGTCAGTAGGTTGGAAAAAACAGGTAAGAGCTTGGAACAGACAGACAGGTTTAAGGACTTATCATGGAGGTAAAGGGGACATGTGGAGACTGTTTGACTTTGCTTGTTACTAATGAAAGCAAGACGTTGGAAGATACAATCTATTGTTCCTCAGGTATACAATGTCTGTCTGCATTTCCACTCTACCTTTTTATTTTTAATTTAATGATTTGACTCGCCCAAATTTTGCCCTGCTTTTTCATGTCACTTCCTCTTGCACCTTTTCTTTGGTAACAACAGTGACCAGCAGTACTGGGCAGGACTCTGACATGGCTTATGAGGAAGTGAGTTCACAAAGTCTTTGGTAATATTTTCCAGGAGCTTTTAACCCAAATCCCCTCAACTTAAATTGCAAAGTATAAATGGAATAAAACTTTCCACATCAACTCAGTTCAGGTCAAATGACATTTATTAAGCATCTACTATAAGCCTAGAGCTTTGCTGAATTCATGAGACAGAAAAATGAATAATGCACGGTCTCAGCCTTGATTTTTTACTGTCGATGTTCTGGAACTTAATGCTTTCAATATATTATGGTATAGGAAAAGACAGAAGTATGCATGGCTAAAGGTAGGGACCCAGAGGAACATGAAATTTAGGTTGGGGAAAGGCTTCCTGGTGAAGGTGATACCCAATCACTCTGTTTTGAAGGTGGCTAGGCAGGTGGGTTGATATCTAACTGTAATAATGGCTAGCTATGATAGGTGGAATATAGGGGTGATGAGGCATCTTTCTCTTTTATGTTTATTTCTATTTAGTATTTACTAAAGTGTTCTTTTTTAAATTTTATTTTTTAAATAAAAAGTTGGCATACAGAGGAAAGAAACCTATGTTCCTTTGTAATAGTCACTACATTTATTGCATGACAAAATCAATGATAGCAGTAATTTTAACTTCTGTTTCAGATCCTAAGAGAGTGAACAGTCATCCCACAAAGAAATATGAGGAGGGGCTTTCTAGGTATCCAGAAGAGCATGAACAGTGGCCGAGAAGCAGTGAGCAGCATGGGGTGTACCAGGCATTACCAGAGCAGGGACCCAGATGTGTGGTAGACATGGTGCCCAATGAGCACAACTTTCAGTCCAGTGACTGCTCTTCCCCACTCTATATTTCAGGATGATTATTAAATTGTTTAATTTCCCTGTCTCCTTCTTTTACTTGGAGAGTAGTACAGCTTTAATAAATACTGGCAATTTTTTTCAGACTTTTCTTCTGTTTGTCTTCTCAGAACACAGAAAAACTCAAAGGAGAAACATTCATGTTTTCTCAGAAAAATAAAATTAAAATCTCCTGTGATGGAGTAATTAGAGCAAAGTTAAGAGTTAAGTCTAATCCATCCATTCTTACACAAATCAGAAGCATTCATGTGTTCACACTCAAGTCCATCTGAGGACTACAGAGAGCCCTGACAGGCACCTGAGTGATTCATGGTTGAACATCTGAAGACACCTCCACAAGAAGATCAAACAGGCAGCCTCAGAAGGAAGAATACAAGTCTCAGGTGTTACCAGTGCTAATAGCTCACCTAAATTGTTACATATACTTGAGTTCCACTGACATATTAAGCAGAAAGAAATGAAAATAATAAGATTAACTCCTGGGAACCAAGCTCATCAGTACTAAATTAGACCAGAAAGTGATTGCGGGCATGAGTAGTAGTACATCCCCACCCCCCAGACACACACAGTGTTCATAAGGAATTGGCATTGAGTAATAAAATAACAGCTTTAATGAAGTTTTAAAAAAGTTTTGATTATTGTTTAATTCATCTTAGCCATACTGCTTTATTCATTTGACACTATTTTATATGGTGTCTTAGATTGGTTTCCTTGGAAACAGACTCTGAAACCAAATGCTGTCTGCAGAGAGTTTATTAGGGAAAACTCTTCGAGATATACCTTCAAGGAAAGGGGAGAGGCAGGGTGAAAGTGAACTGTGATGAGACCTCATCATTCTACAGGAAGCTCTGGAGCTGGGCAGTCTGATAGAGGCATTCCCAACTGGATCATGGGCCAGGAACTGCATTACTGCACCAGCCAGTCAGCTGCTGTGGGCTACCCCCTGGGCAAGGCAGGATTGTGCATCTGTAAGTTGTCAGTAGTGGGCTATTCCAGCATCCAAGGGATGGGTACATCAGCCCTGAGGAGGGGATCTGGGATGTGGTGATAAGACCAGTTACACAGTCTGCCCACCATTGGGTTGATGAGAGGCATACCTTGTGTTAAAAATCATGATGAGAAAAATGGGCAAGTTTCAGTATTTACACAAGAATGATTTCATCCGACCTGGTTCAATGAGTTATGATATTAGGAATCCCTACAGACCCAAGGTTTAAAGTTTTATTTGATGTTGGGGATTTCATTGAAAATAGTTTTGTGTGTATCTATATCTATATATATGATTTTATTTATTTATTTGACAGAGAGAGAGAGACAGCCAGCAAGAGAGGGAACATAAGCAGGAGGAGTGGGAGAGGAAGAAGCAGGCTCCCAGCAGAAGAGCCTGACATGGGGCTCAATCCCAGAACTCCGGGATCACGCCCTGAGCCTAAGGCAGACACTTAACTACTGCGCCACCCAGGTACCCCTAGTTTTGTATATTTTGATAGATTTGTCTGTCTGCTTTGGAACATCACTCTTCTAACTTACCAGAGGGAAAAGGGAGAAATGTAGCCAATGCAGGCAATAAAGATGGGAAAATGAAGCCACCTAACAGAAGACCTGCTTGATGTTAGATTTAATTTCACTCAGACGGTTGAGAAATTCTACTTATAAATCTGTCTACTTTGTTCTGTGGTCTGTGCCAGGCAGAAAGGAAAGAAATATCAGTTTAAGTGTAGATGAGCCGATATGATTTGTATGCACAGAATAAATAGAATGGCAGAGGAAATGAGGCCATTTTCGTGGAAGAATGGGGCATGGATGTTATAGTGGGTGATGTTAAGGTGGACAGCCAGATGTCGGGAGTTTCAGCCTTGGGCTCTTGCCACAGTTTTGGACTTACCATGCCCTCTTGGCCATGCCATCTTATCTAGTTGTGCCTCAGTTTATTTTGTTGTTAAATGTGGACTTGCTTAACTCATGAGATTATTATGAGGGTCAGATAGGTCTGTATACAGACTGCCAAGTACAAAGCATGAAGTAAAAATTGTTGGAAAATGGAACTGTTCTATTGGGCTAGGTGTTAGATGGCTGAAATAATGTGTCAGAAAAGTCCAAAATTCTAAATGGAAATTTCAGGCCACTGAGGGTCATTTTAATTTATTTAGGAAATAAATTACTGAGGTGACAATCTATGTAAAATGCTAAGCACACTGCCTTCATACAAATTGCAGCCCATGAGTCCTGGTATTCTCTATTTTGTAGTCAGAGACCTGGTCCATGGCACACTGTAAAATGTAAAATACTTTCTCAGAGAACTGGATGCTTGTTGAGCAGTAAACAAATCAATGTGGTTGTTATTTGTTTTTTTTATTCCATTTCTCCAGCAGGACTCCTAAGCCAGTTTGTACCTCAGGATCCCACTCAGGGCAATTCTTTCAAGATTAGGTATGTCCTTTTCTCTTTAACTGACTCAAGTAGTACAAAGTAAAGGTGATTAGTGGAGAGTAAGAGTGTTTTTTTTTTTCCCCTCTACATCCAGAAGTCCTGGGTTTCATGTATTCATAGGCAGCATACTTACTATTAAGTTAAGTTTTGAAAAATGTACGTATATTTGATTTCAATGATGTAAAATTCCCATGCACTGGAGAAATGCATAAGACTTTGTAGAACAGCAAGAGGGGATGAAATATAATATATTCTAGTTTGGAATTCAAGGCTTTGCGTATATATTGTGTCCTTTCTTCAAAGAGGATAAAAAAATTAGGCAATTGTAGAGCTTCTGCTGTTAGTGACAAAATGTCTGCCGGATGATCAACTTTCTCTGTAACTATTAATAAAAGTGACCTCAGTTCACTTAAAGTAAACTTGTCCTGAGCAGACTTCCTGCTCGCTTTTATGTTCTAAATGAAAATTGTTTAGCATAAACACAATGGCCTAAATGGGCAGTGAAAGACAGCACATTTGATCCTCAAGTACTGAGGAAGGAGATCAAACATGAATTCTACAAAGCAGGGTAAGCACTCTATAAACATGATAAACAAATGCAGATGAAGGGAAGCTCATGAATAATTGATGAGAGATTCATTGAACACTATTAAAATATGCAGAGTCTGGGTAGCTGATGGATTCTGGATGGAATAGGTCCAAAGGACAGGTAAGTGAGAGATAAGGCTAACCAAGGAAGCTGATTACGTGATATGGAGAAAAGCTCCCAAAATGGGAGCTCTGGAGAGCAGTTTTTAATTATATATATCTAAGTAAGCTTACCAGCTGAAAAGCATGCAAAGTAGATATGACACTTATAAGCAAATGTGTAGATGGTGGTGAAAAGAAAGGAGAAAACAAAGTAAAAGTAGAAGGTCAGGGAATGCAAAGTTAAGTGAGCAGACAGTGCAAATGAAAACCATGTACATCATTGATGAGGGAACAGAAGACAAGCTGTACTGTATGGTGATTAACACAATATAATAAAATAAAATTAAAAAAAAAAAAAGAAGACAAGCTGAGGAAAAGCAGAAACTAATACCCCTGCAAGCCCCTCTCCATGGGATGTATGTGACATTCCTCAGGCATTCCTGGCTGCCCTAAAGGACAAAGAAATAGTTAACCTATAGAGACCACAACCCTGCAAGACTTGAATCCCCCTCAGTTTACAAATGTCTTAGCAATCTACAAGAACAAAGCATTTCTATCAGTAAACTAGCTTCCAGAAGGAAATGTAGATAGAATTAAATGTCCATACAATCTGCAGCCTCCAGGAAGTTCCCAACTATCTTCATGTTAATGCCTTACCAGAGGGGTAAACAACCTCAACTTGACTATGGCAAGGCCTCTGGTATCCAGTGAGTCTTCTTTAACATTGAAAATCCTCTTGAAACCTCCTTTTTCCTTCACCCTCTCAACCCCATAGTATATAATCAGTCACCCCTCACAACTGCAGCACAGCTCTTTCAGCCCACGGGTCCTGTCCCAGTGCTTTAATAACCACCTTTTTGCACCAAAGATGTCTCAAGAATTCTTTCTTGGTTGTCAGCTCCAGACTCTAACCCACTGAACCTCACCTGTATCCCACAACCTCATCATCATGATGATATGAAAGCAATCCCCTTTCCTTGAACAGGGGACAAATGTGCAGGAGGGAAGCTGGCCAAGAGCTTGTTACTGGAGAATTTAGGTTGCTTCAATAATGTGTAAATTCAAAATAGCAAAAGATATGCTGAAAAGAGCCAAAGATTCTTGTTCAGAGCATGCAAAGCAGAGATATTTGTTGTTCAAGTAAGAGAGATGCTTTTCTAAAAAAGCTTTCGCTATTCGCCTTTTGAAGAAAAATGCTTAATATACTAACCATTCTTTATTTTGCGTTATGGAGAGAAAAACCTTCTCATACATAAATTTTCCAGATTATGGCTAAGTTTTCCATCCAGAACAACGTTTTCTGTTCAATATTTTCCATTCCACTTTAAAAAAAACACAAGTTTCGATTATGAAAATGAAAAACTTTTGTACATATCTCATGCTTCTCCACCTTTGGGGAATATAATCAATTTTTTTTCCTTCATAAATAAGTTTTACCACAATTTACCTTCATTATTATAGTGGGAACAAATGTGATAGCATTCTTGTATGCAGTATTATATTACACATACTGTATGTTAATTTAGCTATTGCCATAGTTTTCACTCTCAAAACCTAAATGCTGCGTATATTAGCTCATGTTTGCAATTCAGTTTGCTAGTGCTTTGGAAATAATACATACAGAAGAATACTTTAGTTTTTAATTTTCTTAGGTCAAAATATTAGTATACTTTATCTTGTCTTTCCATAAACATATATAAACATATATACAGACTCAAACAATCAGGGTCAGACTGCCCAGGTTTGATAGAGGGAAGGTTGCAGCTTACCCATACAGACAGTATAGAGGTAAAAATAGCTTAAGTTCTGATGGGAACTGGGGAGAACAGTCCTTAAGATAGTTCATGGATGTTTTGCAAAATTAAGAGATAAAGCATTAGTAATATGAACGCTGATAGCACCTAACCTTTCTGAGAACTTTCCATTTGGCAGACATTTTATTAAATATTAATAAAATTGTCTCATTTAGTCTGCCTAACAGAGATGACATCACCAAGATGGTGGCATGACAGACCCCAACTTCCATCTTCCTGCACAGATTAACATTAGATGGCTATCCATGAACAAAAACAGCCCCAGTAGAACTCTGGAGTTGACTTAAGAAATTGAATCATACAGGGGCACCTGGGTGGCGCAGGCGTTAAACGTCTGCCTTCGGTTCAGGGCGTGATCCCGGTGCTCTGGGATCCAGCCCCACATCGGGCTCCTCCGCTAGGAGCCTGCTTCTTCCTCTCCCACTCCCCCCGCTTGTGTTCCCTCTCTCGCTGGCTGTCTCTCTCTGTCAAATAAATAAATAAAATCTTTAAAAAAAAAAAAAGAAATTGAATCATTCAGTGGTTTTATTTTTAATTTCTTTTTCAGGAAACTCCATACTGTTTTCTATAGCAGTTGTACCATTTTACAATTCTACAAACAGTGCATAGGGCTATAATTTCTCCATGTGCTCACTAACATTTGTTATTTTTGTTTATCTTTTGTCTTTCTTTTTTCTTTTTAGAGTAATCGCCATAGTCATTGTGAGGTGAGATCTCATTGTAGTTTTGATTTACACTTCTCTGGTGATTAGTGATGCTGAGTGTCATTTCATACATACATTGGTCATTTGTATGTCATCTTAAAGAAATGTCTATTCAAGACTTCTGCACGTTTCTTAACAGGGTTTTTTTACTTTTTTTGTTGTTAAGTTATAGGACTTTATATATTTTGGGTATTAACCCCTTTTTCTGCTGTTTTCTGATCTACTGCCGACAGGTTGTATGTCTTAAGCTTCCATTTCAACTGATTTCTTTTGGTGCCTGGGTGGATCAGACAGTTAAGCATCTCCCTTCTGCTCAGGTCATGATCCCAGGGTCCTGGAATCAAGCCCCGCATCGGTCTCCCTGGTAAGTGGGGGAGTCTGCTTCTCCCTCTCCCTCTGCCCCTCCGCCTGATCATGCGCTCTCTCTCTCTCAGATAAAAAAATAAAATCTATTAAAAAAATCAGCTGGTTTCTTTCTGGAACCCACCAGTGTAAGACTGGGCAGTGAGAGGAAGAGAGGAGTCAGGGTATTTCCTTTACTTCTTTCTACTTCAGATTGTATCTCTTCTTTGGCTTGAATTCCAGTGTCAGAAGCCCATTGTGTTTTACCTTCTATTTAGGGCTTATCTCTCTCCAATCTAGAGATAAAAGGGACTTTTGGTAATGTTTGTTTTGTTGTTTCCTGTTTAATTTTTCTGCATTTGTGACATTTGGACAAAACAACAACAACAGCAAAACACCTTATGTTAAGTCCCTTTGTTTTTTACCTTTACGTGTGCTGTCACTTTTCTTGTTTGGAGCCTGGTAAACCAACCATGACCATAGTGGGTTTTTCTCTATATTCATGGCATTTTTTTTTATGTTTTAAATTAGAATTTTGTTAATCTTCATATTGACCCTGCATATTTGTAATTGAGATAAAAACAACATGTAAAGAAATGCAGAAATTTTATTTACAATTTATTCATTTGATAAAAATTATACAACTTGACTATTACTATCTCCATTCAGATATAGAATATTTTCTTCGCTTTGGAAATTTCCAGAGTTCCAAAGATCTACAGATACACTCTCCAGTGAAATAAGTAAAACTGATGGAAAAAACTATTAAAAAATCAACCACTTTAAGTCTGTGGAAATTGTCCTAACAGCATACAGAAAATGGAAAGTGTCCTAATAGCATACTGAAAATGAAGAAACATTTGTTAATAAAATCTACTAAAGCTTAATAAAAAAGCAAAAGTCTGTGGTATTCAGGCCATGACCCACTCCCTTCTTTTCATCCTTCTAGGTCAACATGACAGAAACTCCAAATCAGGTGGGTACAGAACACAGCACTCCCTCTATCCCCAGCTCCTAGTAAAAAGCTATTGTATCCTCCCCTGGGGGGGCACCTCCCCAAATCCTTCTTTCCTCTAACTTTGAGTTGCTGAGGCTTAATTCAAGGTTAGTATGGCTGAGACTCTGGGGATTCTCTTTTTCCCTGTATCTTCTATTGACAGGTCAGAGTTCCACCTAAAGTGTGGCAGGGTGAGAACATGGAATCCTAATCATCTTCACCTTAGTGTATTCATGGGGCACTTAGTGCATTTGTAGTACGCTTTCCTATGCAGGGAGATAAAAGCCAAAAAGAAGAGAGGTTACTGCCTTTGCACTAACCTGCCCCTAAAGCAAGGGTGTCAATCAGAAGGAAGTGTGGCATTGTCTCTGACGTAAACTCCAGAGGTGTGGCTCAGATATTTTCATCAAAATTAGAAGCAGCTGATAAAACAGAGCTTTGAAGTTCTCACTTAAAAAGCTGAACTTATTTAAAACAGTATAAGGGGAATTTCAAGCCTATGGGAACCATAAAAAAATAAACAAACAAAAAATGGAGACTTTGATAGTAAGCAAACTAAATGATAAACTAGCTAGTTTACCAGAGAGAGCGAGGGAAAGAGATCTAAGAAGAGTCCACCAGGAGTATGAACAAAGCACAAAGATTGATTCCCACAAACCAGCACTGCAGAGGATGCCAGACAGCCTGTGGAACAAGTTAGACCCCAGGGTATTGTTGAAAACAATTGAGCAATCAGCTGGCAATTAGCAGAATTTAATAGCTGAATGTGGCCGGAAAACAGAGAGAAGAGCCTTATTAAAACCACTGTCATCCCAGAGTGAATTTGCAGATATTCCAGTTGGCATACTTTGAGGAACAACATTAGAGGATTCACCCGCAAGAGAAATGGATATCATTAAAACAGTTCAGCCAGTCCCTAAACAAAAACAAAAACAGAAAAGGTGAACAGAAATAAGAAGGCAGAAATAGGCAGACAAGAAATTAGAATTTATACAATATATTATCTATGAAGTCCAGGTTTAAGCAAACAGGAAGTATGCAAAGAAATAGGAAAGTCTGACCTATATACAGGAAAAAAGGAAGAAACAAAATGTGAGAGAGTCCAGATATAGAAGTAATGAAGACTTCATAGTAGCCATTATACATATATTCAACAACTAATGGAAACCATACTTAAAAAAAAAAATCCGGGGTGCCTAGGTGGCTCAGTTGTTAAGTGTCTGCCTTTGGCTCAGGGCGTGATCCCAGAGCCCTGGGATTGAGCTCCACATTGTGCTCCTCTGCTGGGAGCCTGCTTCTTCCTCTCCCACTTCCCCTGCTTGTGTTCCCTTTTCGCTGGCTGTCTCTCTCTCTCTGTCAAATAAATAAATAAAATCTTGCAAAAAAAATCCTTTACACTGATTCATAAATAGAGAGTATCAGTAGAGATAAAATTTATTTAAAAAATGAAATTCTGGATTTGAATAGTACAAGAAAAATGAAAAAAGTTACTAGAAGGACTCAAGAGGAGATGTGAGCTGGCAGGAGAAGGAATTTGCAAACTTAAAGATAGATCAATAGAGGAGGAGGAGGTTAAGATGGCGGAGGAGTAGGGGACCCCTTTTTCAGCCGGTCCCCTGAGTTGAGCTGGATAGGTACCAGACCAGCAGGAATATCCACGGAATCAGCCTGAGACGCAGGAAGATACATCTGGATCTCTACAAATGAACATCTCCAGCGCTGAGTATCTGGTGATTAACACAATATAATAAAATAAAATTAAAAAAAAAGATAGATCAATAGAGATTATGCAATTCAAAGAACAAAGAGAAAAAAAAAGAATGAAGAAAAATGCAGACTCAGAAAAATATGGGATACCATTAAGTGCATCAACATATGCATAATGGGAGTACCAGAAGGAGGGGGCCGAAAAAAAAAGAAAAGAAAATAATACATATATAATATATGTATACATACACATATGTATAATATGTATACATATGTATAATATACATATACATAATATATATACATATTTATTATATAGTATATGTATATATATTCAAAGAAATCATGGTTAAAGTCTTCCCAAATGTGATGGAAATCATTCATCAATACATTTAAGTAGCTCAACAAACTCCAGGTAGAATAATTGCAGACATTAACACAAAGGCATATCAGAGTGAAAATGTTGAAAGACAAAGACAAAGAGAAAATATTGAGAGCATCGAGAGAAATCACCTTGCCACATACAAGAAAAATAAAAATATTAACAGGTGACTTCTCATCAGAAACAACTGAGTCCATAAATTACTGGGATGATATTTAACATGCTGAAATATAAAATAATGACAACAGCTAATATATAAAAGAAATCTATCAACCCAAATCCCTATATCTCACAAAACTGGTTTTCAAAAATGAAGGTGAAATGAAGACATTCAAAACAAAAACAGAAGAATTCATTGAAAGCAGATCCACCTTGTAAGAAATACAAAGGAAGTTCTTCAAATGAAGGCAAATAATCCCAAGCAACAATTCAAATACAGTCACATTAATAAAAGGGGCAACAGTAAGGAGAATTATATAATTATAAAAGATAATATAAATCCATCTTTCTTCTGTTTTCTTCTCTTAATTTAAAAAGTAATTGTATAAAATCTATCTATCATCTATCTATCTATCTATCATCTATCCCTCCTTTGGTATTGTTGAAACTATAACATATAGAAATAGATTATATTTGTGAATGACAATACAAAGAAGACGACTGGGAGCAAAATTGTATTAAAGTAAGAAAATGACACTAGATGGTAACTCAAATTTATAGCAACAAAAGAAGACAAGTAGAAATGATAAATAATAAAATTAATGTAACAAATATTCTGCATCTTCACTTGCTCTCCTTCCTTCCCTGCACTTCTTTAAAAGATGTAAAATTATATAAGGTGATAATTAAAATAGTCTATTTTGGGGCTTGTAACATATACAGGTATAAACATGCATATCAATTATAGCACATAAAGGGGGAAAGTTCTATAGAACTAATGTTTACTTACTTCACTTGAGTTAAATTAATATAGAGGTAGAGTAGATTGTGATGAGATGCATTTTGAAAGTCCTAGATTAATTACTAAGAAATAATTCAACAAAGAGAAAAAAGTTAAAGGATTAAAATATTAACATAAAAGTACTCACTTGAGTTAAAAGAAAGGAGTAACAGAGAAATAGGGGAACCAAAAGAAATTTGGTAAACAGACAAAAAATATATGTCAGATATAAATCCAAGTATATCAATAATCACATCAAATTATAAGTGGATAAAACAATCCTATTAAAAGTCAGAGGTTGTTAGATTCAGTTAAAAAACCCTACTCAACCCAACTATATACTGTCTAAAGGAGATATTTTACACTAAAATATACAAATAGGTTGAAAGTAAAAGGATGGAAAAAAGAGATATCATGAAAATACCAACCATAAGAAGGGTAGAGTAATTACACTAATCAAATATAATAGATTTTAAAACAAAAATGTTACTAGACTTAAGGAGAGACATTTAAATGATAAAAGAGCCAGCCATTCCAGAAGATACAACAATTATCAAGATGCCGGTGACAGATTGTAAGAAGAATAGACAATTTAACAGCAATTGGAGACTTAAATATTCCACTTTCAGTAATGGATAATCCAACTAGTTAGAAGATAAGGAAGTAAAAGACAAAAGGAACATTAAATACTAGGGATAAATACCTTCGATTTTGCAATGGTTTCTTAAATATGACAGCAGAAATTTATGGCAACCAAATAATAAATAGATAAATTGGACTTAAAACCTTTTGTGTTTTTAAAAAAAAAGTTTTGGGGGCACCTGGATGGCTCAGTCATTAAGTGTTGGCCTTTGGCTCAGGTCATGATCCCAGCGTTCTGGGATGGAGCCCTGCATCAGGCTTCCTGCTCAGCTGGAAGCCTGCTTCTCCCTCTCCCCCTCCCCCTGCTTGTGTTCCTTCTCTCGCTGCCTCTCTGCGTCAAATAAATAAATAAAATGTAAATAAATAAATAAATAAATAAATAAATAAATAAATACAGTTTTGTTCTTTAAAAGATACCATTAGGAAAGTTGAGAGGACCATCTTCTGAACTACAGACATATTGGGAAATCATATATCTGATATCAGACTTATACCTCATACATAATATAGGAATAACTCCCATAACTCAGTAATGAAGAGATAAGTACAGCACCTTAAAAATTAGTACATGATCTGAATATATACTTCTCCATACAGCTAATAGAAATGGCGAATAAGCAAAAAAAGATATGCAACATCATTTGTCATCCTGGAAGTAAAAATTAAAACCAAAATGAGATACCACTTTACACTCACTAGGATACTTACAATTAAAAACAAAAATAGATAACAGTAAGTTTTGGTTATAATTAAATAGATAATAGTGAATGTTGACAAAGATGTGGAAAAATGGAGCTCTAAGGCACTGCTTGTGGGACTGCCAAATGATGCAGTAATTTTGGAAAACACTTTGGCAGTTTCTCAAACATTTAAACAGAGTTATCACATGACCTGGTAATTTCACTCATATATATTGCCAAAAAACTGAAAACATATATCCCTACAAAATATTTTATATGAATTTTCATAGTATTTATGATATCCAAAAAGTTGAAAATTATTCAAATTTTTTTCAACTGATAAACGGGTAAGTTAGAAATGAGATAAGCACGTAAGAGTATTATTTGGCAATTACAAACAATGAAGAGCTTGTGCATGACACTCCATGGATAAATCTTGAGAACTTGCTAAGTGAAAAAAGTCAATTACAAAAGGTTACATATCATATGATTTTATTTTTGTAAAATGTCTAATATAGAAAAATCCATCATGCTCCTTCCATTCAGTCTCAACCCTCAAGAGACAAATTCTGATTTATCACTGTAGACTATCTTACTTCAGTATCATCTTTTTCAGCATCATACACGTTGTTGCATATATCAATGTTCCATTAATTGTATTGCTTAGTAGAGTTCTATCGTAGTAATTTACCACAATTTATCGATTCTTCAGTTGATGACGTTTGGATTATTTCCAGTTCTTGGCCATTATGAATAAAACTGTGATGAATGTTCTTGGACAAATCTTACATGTACATATGTTTTTATTTCTTTTGGGAAAAAAACATGTAATTTTTGAATTCAGGTTATAAGGAAATGTATGTCAAACTTCGTTATAAACTGCCATAACTTTTACAGAGAGGTTGCCCCATTTACAATCACACCAGCAGTGTATGAGATTTGGGTCCTCCACCTCCTCACTAAGATTTGTTGTAGGTGTGAAATGGTTTAGTATCATGGTTGTATTAAGAACTTTTCTGATGACTGATGAGGTTGAGTATCTTTTCATTTGCTTGTTCACCATTTCTATATCTTTCATGAAGCCCTTTTTCCATTTAAAAGTTTTATTTAAATTATTTATATTTTGCTGCTTGTTACTGTGTTTGTTCTTTGTAAATCATAGACACATGTACTTTTTTAGATACATGTATAACAGATGTTTTCCCCATTTTGTGGTTTGCTCTATAATTTTCTAAATGGTATTTTTTGGTCAGCAGAAGTTTTTATTTTTATTGAAACCGGTTTTTCAATTTTTTTTTAATTTAGTGCTTTTGTGTCTTGTTGAAAGATTATCCCAAAGTATTTTCTTATTTTTCTTCTAGAAACTTCATACTTTTAGCTTTTATGTTTAGGTCTGTACTCTACCATAAATTAATATTCATGTAAATTAATAAAAAGGATTGAGGTTCACTATTTTCTGTACATTTATATAGGTGTTACAGCACAGTTTATTAAAATACTTTCCTTTATTGAATTCTTTAGTCTTCTTTGTGAAAATTGATAGCAAAAATGTGAATTTATTTTCTTTATTTCCCTAAATTTTCTCATCTATGTATTTGTGTATCCTTATACCAGTGTAACTGTCTTAATTATTTTAATATCTTTCCTTTGTGATTGATTTGGCTCTTCTAGAGCCTCTCCATTTTCAGGTGATTTCTAGAATGCTTCTGTCAACTTATATTTTTAAAAACTTCCAATATAATACTTTGAATTGCATTTAATCTACAGATAAATTTGTGAAAATTTGACAAAGATATGGAATCTTTTATTCAATTTGTATTCTAAATTATATTTTTTCAATTTCTCTCAGCAATATTTTGTATTTTTCACAGAACAGATGTGGCATGTTGTTTACTTAAGGCTTTCCAGATTTATTTGTGTTGTCCAAATAATGCATTTCTTCTATTATATTTTCTAATATATCTCTTCTAGTATAAAAAATCCAATTATTATTGGTATTTTGACTTTGTATCTTGTGACTTTGCTAAATTTACTAAGAATTTTGAGTTGTTGTTTCATGGATTTACCAAGATTTTCTATGAAAATTATCATGCAGTCTTCAAATAGGGGTCGTTTTTAGTTGTTTATTTAAAATCTTAATGCATTCTGTGTTTTCCTTTATTTATTTCATTGCTGAGGATCTCCAGCAAAGTGTCAATAAAAGTAATGAGGGAAAGAGAGCATTTAATATTTCTCCAGTAAGTATGGTGCTAGCATAGGCTTTCTTATGTACTTTTTATCAGATTGTGTAAATTCCCTTTTATTCCTAGTTGCTTATAGTTTTTTTTTATTATTTTTTTAAAAGATTTTATTTATTTATTCAACAGAGATAGAGACAGCCAGCGAGAGAGGGAACACAAGCAGGGGGAGTGGGAGAGGAAGAAGCAGGCTCATAGCAGAGGAGCCTGATGTGGGGCTCGATCCCATAACTCCGGGATCACGCCCTGAGCCGAAGGCAGACGCTTAACCGCTGTGCCTCCCAGGCGCCCCCCTAGTTGCTTATAGTTTTAATCATAAATACGTGTTGAATTTTTTCAAATATATCTTTTCTATCAGTATTATTATTTAAATTAAAATTAACATTTAAGATATTATTTTCTTCTAAAAATTACGTTATTACTACTCTGGATAATGCAATTGACTTTCAAATATTGAGCCAAACTTGTATTCCTTGTATAAACTTCAATTGGCCATGATGTATTAATCTTATATATATATATTCTTGATTCAATTTTCTAATGTTTTGTTAAGGATATTTCTGTCCATATTCATGAAAAATATTGATCTGTAATTGTTTTTCTTATAATGTCTCGATTAGGTTTTAGTATCAAAGTATGCTGATTTCACAAAATGAGTTGGGAGTGTTCCCTCTGCTTCTATTCTCTGAAAGTGTTTATGTAAGATTTGGCTTTTCCTTAAATATTTTATGCAATTCACTGGTGAGATCCTTTGGTTTTTTTGGTTAGTTATAACCAAAAATGTCTGGCTGTTGTTCCAGTTGATCAAAGTCTCAACTTAGTGCCAATTTTCTTCATCTGAAGATAACCTTTAGAATTTCTTTTATGTGAAAATTATTTAATTTCATTTTTTGAAGAATGTTTTCACTGGATATAGAATTTGTTTTTTGTTTTTTTTTTTTTTTTATTCTCCTGAACTTTAAAAATGTCCTTCCATTATCTTCTGGCCTCTATTGTTTCAGGCAAGAAATTGGCTATCATTCTTATAATTGTTGTAATGTATAAAATGTGCCTTTCAATTTTTTATTTTTGATCTCCACTTACCAGCATCTTGACTGCGATGTGTCTCAGAGTGGTCTTCTTTGGATTTATCCTGCTCAGGGTTTGCTGAAATTTTTGGATGTGTTAACTGTTTGGCTCATGAAATTTGACAAATTTTTGGCCATTTTGTTTTTCCAAATACATTTTCTGCCCTCTTTTGTACCGTCTCCTCTCCTTTTGGAACTTTGTTTACATATATGTTAAATGACTTTACATTGTTTTACAGAAAACTTGGCTCTGTCGATTAATTTTTCCATCTTCTTTCTTTCTGTGATAAAGATTGCATAACATCTATTGTTCTACCCATTAGTTCCTTGATAATTTTTTCTGCCATCCATCTGCTGTTAGACCAATATATTGAACTTTTATTTCAGATATTTTACTTTTTAATTTTAGAATACAAAATTGGTCTTTTTTATCATTTGAATTACTATGCTGCTATTTTCCATCTGTTTGTTCATTATGCCATCTTTTTTATGTTATTCAGCATATTTGTAATAGGTTCTTCAAAGTGCTTGTATGATAATTCGACATCTGCGTTAATTTTAGATCTGTTTCCATTGGCTGATGTTTTTCTCTTAATTATGGTTTGTATTTTCATGTTTCTTCTCATGTATATTGTTTTAATTATATGATGAACATTATACACACACACACACACAGAAAGAGAGAGGGAGGTTTTATGCTTCTTTTTTATTTTCTGAATGATATTGCTTTTTGTTTAAATAAGAAGATAAATTACTGGTTGACAACCTTGAACTTCTGGATGCTTGGTTTTATGTGTTGTTAGTGAGGCTATGTTCAGGTTTGCCCATTGTCTTGGGGAAAATCCTTAAGCATAGGATATTCTTTATTCATTATGTATTGCCTTTCTTGGGATTCAGTAGGAAGCTTGGTGAATTGCTCCTCTAACTTGGTGGGATTAAAACTATAAATACTATTTTCTCTTTGGTGGATGATAGTTGAAGTCTCTCTGCATATTTTTCAGGTTTTTGGCTCTTAATTTTCATCAGACTGTCTGGTGTCTTCCCCATGTATCCACAGTTCATGGATCAGATATAGGTATGAGATCAGTTCACATAAAGATTTCAGGTATTCTCTTATTGTGGCTTCCTACTCTGCTGGGATTTTACACCTTCATTTAGAGCTTTCTGGCAGCCCCAGAAAAGGGCTTTGTGCTGCATGTTCTAGAGCATGACCCCAGAAAAAAAAGCCATATGGACATAAACCTATGTTTTGCATATTTTTGAGATTAAAAAATATATAACTTCATTGCTATTTAAAATAGTCTGTTTCTATCATTTTTTGTATATTTAGTTATTAAGGATATGTCAGAAATGGAATGATTTGAGTATTTTTGCTGTGAAATTGACTCCTTGCTGGCACCATAATTATGTATGTTATCAATTTGATTTTCTATGTATTTCAATGGGGAATTATATTTCTTTCAAATAACATTTCCTTCATTTTGTTTATATTAATTTTTTTTTAAATTTAACTTACTTGTAAAACCGGGTTGGCTAGCATTTTGTATTATCATTCACCCTTTTACTATTATTATTATTACTATTATTATTTTCTTAAATAATTATTTTTAAAAATCACATTATAGGACATTTACTAGTTTGCTAAGAGTGCATTTTAAAAAGGGATTAAATATTGAATGTCATTATGTTTTTCAGTATCTCTCAAACAATCCTACTTCTTCTATTTTGCCTAAAGATATCATAAATACTATTAATAGATGTCTTGTAATAAATCATTTGTTTGCTCCAAAATGAATATTACTTGATTAGAGAGTATTACTTTAATACATTACTGGGTTTTATTTTTCATAGTTTCTTTAGAATTGTTTAATTTTTATTAACAAATGAAACGTGATATTTTTCTTTTTCTTTTTTCTATATCTTTGTAAGTTTGTGATGAAAAGGTTTACAAGTTTCAAACAATATTGTGAATCTAACTTCTATTCTTGTGAGCTCTTAATGACTAAGTGATTTTTTTTAATTTAAAGTTTATAAAAAAACTCACCTGTCAAGACTTCTTGAGGGTTATTTTTTATTTTTTCCCAATTTATTTATGGTATATATCTTTCAGAATTTCCACCTTTATTTAATGCAAGTAGTTTATATTTTTCATATAGTAATCTTTTCATGCATATCCTAAAACACATTAACATTAATTAGTATGATAAGTTCCTTTTGAATATTTTGATTATATTTGTTGTTATTTAATTGTGTATTAACTTCTAGCTTAGTTATTTTTTAGAAGTCTTTATTTTTTGTAGTAGTTTTGGCTTTACAACAAAATTTGGAGGAAAGTACAGAGATTCCCATGTACCCCTGCACTCAAACATGGATAGTCACTCCCATTTTCAACATCACTCACGAGAACTGTACTTTTTTTTTTTAACCAAGGATTTACCTACATTGGCACATCATAATCATTCAAAGCCCATAGCTTACTGTAAGGTTCACCCCCGGTATTATACATTATACATATAACGTGTATATCCATCATTATGGTATCATACAGTGTATTTTCACCACCCTAAAAATCCTCTGTGCTCTGTTTATTCATCTCTTACCTACCCCAACCCTGGCAAACACTGATCTTTTTATTGTCTCCAGTTTTGCCTTTTCCAGAATATTGTATAATTGCAATCATACAATATATAGCTTTTCCAAATTGACTGCTTTCACTTAGTCATATGTATTTAAGTTTCCTCCAGGTCTTTTTATATCTTGATAGCTCATTTCTTTTTAGCATTGAACAATATTCCGTTGTCTGAGGTACCACAGTTTGTCAATTCACCTACCGTAGAGCATCTTGGTTGCTTCCAACTGTGGACAATCAGGTACTATAAATATCCACTTGCAGTTTTTTGTGTGGACAAGTGTTTTCAACTCCTTTGGGTAAGTACTGAGGACCACAATTGCTGGATCCAATGGGTAAGAGTGTATTTTGTCTTGTAAGGAATTTCCAAACCGTCTCCCAAACTGGCTATAAAATTTGGCATTCCCACCAACAATGAATAAGAGCTCCCGTGGCTCCACATCCTTATCAGCATTTGTTGCTGTCAGCATTTGATTTCGACAGCTGTGTGGTGGTGTCTCATGATTGTCCTCATCTGCATTTCCCTGATGGCATACGAGGTGGAGCATCTTTCTATATGCTTCTTTGACATCTGAATATCTTCTTTGGTGAGGTGTCTGTTTAGGTCTTTGACCCATTTTTTAATAGGGTTGTTTATTTTTTCATTGTTGTACTTGGAATACAACAGTGAACAAAATAGACAGATTCCTCCTCCTAACAGAGCTTATGTTCTTATAAAAGAAGACGTACAGTAAATAGTAGATAAAGTAAATTATTACCATAGAGAGTAAGGGAGAAGGATGTAAGTGCTATGCAAAATGAGAGCAGGTTAAGCTGAATGAGAAAGTCTAGGCTGCAATTTAGATAGAGTGCTAGGGATAGCCCTCACTAAAACATAAATCTTGGGCAAAAATCTGAAAGATGTAGACATGTAGGCAAAGAACATTGCAGATAGAACATCCACTTATAAAGTCCTAAAACACAGAAATGCTTGATATTTTTAAGGCAAAATAAGGGCAAGGTGTGAGGTATAGAGGGAGGAAGAGGACTGACAGATAAGATGCTGGAGGAAGAAGCCAGCTAGTACATAGGCATCATTTATGCCACTGCAAAGTGAAATGGGAAGTCATTGTAGAGTTTTTAGTCAGGAGTGACCTGCTCTGTCTTAATTTTAAAAGGATCACTCTGGATGCTTCATCAGGAATAGAGTTGAGAGAGGAGTGAGGGCAGAGAAATCACTGAAGAAACAATGGAGTTCTCTGGCAAAAGAAGAGAGTGGCTCAACCTGCAGAGGGCAGTAAAAAGTGGCAGGACTCTAGGTATACTTTGAAGGTAAAGCCAACAGGAGTTCCTGATGGATATATGGTTTTAGAATGTTCCAAGGATACTGGTTAGAATACTTGCGTAATCAGCTGGAAAGACTGAGTTGCCATTACTGAGGTGGGGATGGCTGTGGTGAAATAGATTTTAGAAGATGAAAGTGAATTTTGGTCTTATTTTTTAGAATGTCTATTAGTCAGGGGCAACTGGGTGGCTCAGTCAGTTAAGTGTCAAACTCTTGATTTTGGCTCAAGTCATGATATCAGGGTTGTGAGATTGAGCCCCATGTTGGGCTCCACACTGGGCGAGGAGCCTCCTTAAGATTCTTTCTCCTTCCTCCCTTTGCCCCTCCCCCTCTCAAAAAAAAGTCTTTTAGACAGATTTTGTCTGCATTTTCCAGCTGCTTTACTCACTTCTTACACCAACCACTTCTGCAGTGTCCAGTTATGCATATTTCAGCCATTGTTGTGTTTGTGCAGCCTGGCAATATTTTGTCTAAAGCTTGTCCCATGAACTTCACAATTCATGCTAGAAAGAATTCTCTATCTTCATAGCTAGAAATACGTCAGAGGACCACTTCTGTATTCACACATGCTGTGCCCCTAAAAGACTATCCTGGACAACATCTCCCAGGTGAACAGTTCTTAGATGCACTTCATAAAATTCTTCATACATTCCCCAAACTTGAGATCCTAAAGCTCCCAGAGCTAGCCAGTGAAGTAAGAGCAAAAGTGAAGAAAGATGGAATGCAATGATGGGAAATAGACTGTGTTACCGAGAGGAGGAAGTGATTAACTGACAAATTCTACTGATATACTAAAAAAAATGAGGACTCAAAACTGACCATTCGTTTATCAATCTGGAAGACTTCAGTGATCACAGCAAAAACAATGTTGAACTTTGGTTTCTAAAGAATGTCCAGGTCATTCTCACTCATATTCTGCCAAAGGAACCAGGAATTACAGTTCCTATGCAGACTAATGTTCAAACAATCTCTCTGTTGATATGGACCAAGGTAAGAACAAATTTTGTTAAAAAAGTAGTAGTCTCCCTCCAGATTAGCTCTTTTATTTTCAGATGTTCTTATTTTCTACAGATGATTTTAATGTGTAAAACTATTTTTCTTGGGGTGCCTGGATGGCTCAATCAGTTAGGTGTCTGACTTTTGATTTTCCCTAAGTCAGGCTCCACACTCTGTGGGCAGTCTGCTTGAGATTCTCTCCCTCTCTCTCTCTCCCTCTGCCCCTCCCTCTGCTCTCTCTCTCTGAAATAAATAAATAAATAAAATCTTTAAAAATATAAAATAAAACTATATATTTTTTTATTTCTAAGGTTACTGTAGCTGTGGTTCAGTATTTATATAAGAAGAGGTTTTATTATAATTTTCTTTGTTAAAATAAAGGTAACTTTTTAGTATGCATTTTACTTTTCAGACATGAGGATTATTTATCTCTCCATTTGTTTCTAATTTATAATTTTCTTTTACATTGAAGTCAGAAAATATATTCTCTGATGATGAGTCTGTGACATTTACAGAGACTTTTTTCCCCATCTTAGAATATAGTCTTTTTTTATGTATGTTCATGTGCTCAAAAAGAACATATTCTCTATTTATAGTATGTTAATGTTCATTGTTTTCTTTTAAATCTTACCAAACTTGTTATCATAATTTTCTATGTAATTGCATATTTTTTGTTGACTCTCTTCTTTTCTGAGGTTATTTTATAACCTTGGCACTGTATTTAATTGTTTATTTACCTATATATTCCATCGATTTTATTTTATGCAAGTTATACTGTTAGAGATATATGTGCTATTTTAATGACACATATTTATCAAAATTGCTTCATATTTGCTATTACTTTATCTTTTTCTATTTTCTGTATTTTTTCTTTTAAATGTTGTCTCACAGACAATATATTGTATCTTGTTTTTCTTAAACAATATAACAGTTTTTTTGAATAGTAAGTTAAACCACCTATACTTAGTATAACTTCTCTCACTATCAGAACTCTTTTCTGTCATTTGGTTTCACATATTTTTGAATTGTCATGTTTTCTCTTTCCTTTCCTGACTTGCATTGCATAGGAAAATTTAACTCTGATTATTATTTTTTTAAAGATTTTATTTATTCATTTGACAGACAGGGAGAGCACAAGCAGGGAGAATGGCAAGCAGAGGGAGAGGGAGAAGATGCTCCCTGCAGCTGCTCCCCAGGAGCAGGGAGACTGATATAGGACTCAATCACAGGACCCTGGGATCATGACCTGAGCTGAAGGTAGATGTTCAAATGACTGAGCCAACCAGGTGCCCCTGATTATTTGAGAACTATATATTTTATTTTTTTCTTCAGTGGTTGCTCTATTTATCTTTTCCCTGATGATTTTGTTATCTTTAATAAAGTTTGTTTCTCCCATAGTCATTCCAGGCACTTCAAAATGTTCTCAATCTACACTGACTCTTCCTTCCACACTCTCTATCCCCTTTACGCTGTTGTTATCTATGGAACTTGTAATACTACATACCACATGGTATACATTTTTAAATTCTTGCTCTTTTATACATTTTACTAATCCATGTATTAGTTCTTCCTTTATCACAGCATTCATTTGGTTTTATTTTCATTTTGCTGGAAAAGCTTCACCAAAGCATTTTCGAAGTGATATTTTATATTATAAACAATAAGGTGCAGAATTCCTGAAAATATCTTTATTGTTTTCTGTTATTTAAAATACTTTGTATCTGAATATGCAATTCCAGGCTCAAAGTCATTTTAACTTTGAAGCCAGTTTAACTATCTTTCCCCTGACATCCGAAGTTGTTGATGAGATGTCTGATAATATCCAGATATTGAATCTTCACGGATATGTCTTTCTTTCTTCCTGGAGGGCTTTAAAATTGTCCTTTTTGTGTTTAAACTTCTTAAATTTTACTGGATAGATCTCTTTTCCTATCATTATATTTGGCATTCTAGGATTCCTTTCAAAATGAGGTATTTCAACTTTTTATAATTAAAAAAAATTCCTTCAAATATTTCTTCCTCTCTCTTATTTCCATTTACCTAAATTCATTTATTTTCATTCCTGTTTTACAGAGGTTTCCACTTCTTCTTGTATATCTTATTTGTTAGCTTGAAAAAGCATGTCTATATGTCCTTTCATGATGTTTTCTTGAAGAGTTATCTGATCCAGGCTTCATGTTCAATAATTGATTCTCTAGCTCTGTCTATTCTACTATTTAATTCTGCATAGTGACCTCTTTATTGTAACTGTAAATAGTTACATATTTCATTATTTATAACTTTTCTATGTTATATTATATTTTACATATTTATATATAATTAAAAATTTTAAAAATATATATAATTGCCTCAATTTTTCTGCCTGGTGCCTCTTCATTTTTTCATGTTCTTACTTTATATTGCCAATGTTCTCACCTATGTATGTTTGTACATGGATTATGTTTAGTTAAATTGTGTATCAGTGGCATTAATTCTATTGGGTTTTATAACATTTGCTGGTTTCTTACCTTTACTTATAAATGGATAGATTCTTTCCATGTGAAGTCATATTCACTCAGACTATCAGCTATATTGGCTGGTAATATGCACTAAGCAACATAAGGGTGGGGGCATATTCAGCTTGGGAGAGCTCTCATAAAGGCAGACTGGGTACATGGAATTTAGTCTTCCGTCAACAGAACCCTGGCTTCCTCTTTACTGCCTCACTAATACTAGCTTTGCAAAGGGACAGTCCCCTAATCTGAGGTTTATGATCAGGGAAGAAAGAAGCAGGGCGTATGCAGGGCGTATTCAGGGCTCCTCACACCAGTAGGGAAGCTTCCTTCCTCAGGCTGAATAGGTGCCTTGGTTTCTCTACCTCTTAGCAGTACCTGGGCAGGTAACGTTCCTCCTGGGGCAATGAGCAAACAGAAGCGCCACAACGAAGTCTTCTTCCTTCCATCTCCTTTATCCCAGACTGTATTTTCTCTTCAGACCACTAGGTTTCTCACAGTCCTTACACTACTCCAAATCTTTATCCTTCCCTCCCCTGTATATAGCTGGGGTCAGGTGGGCAGCAGAAGCACTCACAGCTGGAGTCTGTTCCCCATTTTGCCAGGACTCTCAAGTCTCATAATTATTATAATCTCTCCTAAATATATGGTTGATTCTCCTTTTTTATTCCTCCCATAGTTTTTTTTTTTTTAAGATTTTATTTTATTGTTTTTTAATTTATTTGACAGAGGGAGAGAGTGCACACAAGCAGGGGGAGCAGCAGGCAGAGGGAGAGGGAAAAGCAGGCTCCATGGTGAGCGGGGAGCTGGACTTGGGGTTTCATCCCAGGACCCTGGGATCATGACCTGAGCCAAAGACAGATGCTTAACCAACTGAGCCACCCGGGTGTCCCCCTCCCATAGTTTAAATAGTCTCGCTGGGAGTTTATCTATTAATTGGTCATTTCGAGGAAACAGTAAAAAACTATTCTTTGAAATATTTTTCTTCCAATCTTATTAACTTAATTTCTTATATTTCTTAAATTCTCCTTGTGATTTATTTTGAATTACTTCTGGTTTTATGTAAACTTTTATTAGGTGTTTATGTTACTAATAAAAACATTTCTGATGAGGAATTTTCTTGTGAAACTATTTAGGCTCCATCCTAAAGATTTTTTGTAAAATATTTTAATTTTGTTACTTTCCAAGTAATTTTTGCCCTGAATTGTTTTTAAGGAAAATATTTCTTAATTCCAAAATGGCCACTCTTTTTTTCTCAGTTTTGGTTTACCAATTTTTTTCTTGTTTATTTCTGGTTTTATTTTGTTATTATCAAGACTATAATCTATAAACATTGATTTGAATGAGGAGATGCACGAAAGAAGACTTCATTTGGTGCCGTTTGCTCATTGTGCCTGGAGGAACATTATCTGCCCAGGTAATGCTAAGAGGTAGAGAAACCACAGGACCTGCTCAGCCTTAGAAAGGAAGATGTTTTGCAGCAATGAGGAGCCCCAGACATTGTGGGGATCAGGATCTTTGATCTACCGAATCCTTAAAGATTTATTTGAAATTTATTAATGTTACTTTTATTTTTTTAATCAAAATCTCCTTTAGTTGATGTACCTGGGCTCCTATTAATTGATGCATTAAGGTTTCAGATTGCTATAACTTTTTTTATTAATTCTGTTTCCTGTCTTTACATTTTATTACTTTTCCTAGTGAAATATCTTAAGCTATAATTTTGATATTAATAGTGAGTTTATAGGGTTTCTGGGTAGCTCACTGGTTTAAGCGTCTACCACTATAAATGGGGTGTCTGCTTGAGATTCTCTCTCTCCCTCTTTGTCTTCCCCGGCTCACACACTCTCTCTTTCTCTCTAAAATAAATAAATAAAGGCTTTAATATTGAGTTTACTGTGGGTTGGTTTATCCTTTATTTTTATCTTTCATTTATCATTCTTAATAACTACACTTACTGAAAATATTTTAAGCCAGTGTGACTATCTTCAATGGAAAATTCAGTCCTTTCATTTTCAATATAACTGGAATATTTTATTTTGTCCCCTGTCCTATTTTATAGTAGATATTTACTACACTTTTGAAACTGTATCTTACTTTCTTATTTCCTTAGTTTGTTTTTTATGATCAATGTCTTCTCTTTCTTCAATTCCTCCTTTTCATGTACCAACCCCTGCTCTCACCCTCCCACAATCACATGCACACACCACTCTTACCCCTTAATTTGAAATCCTACAATGCTTGCAATGTTTAGTGGTGGTTAACTTTGTGGGTCAAATGATCAGAACAACAATATAACTATATGTCTATGTTTATACTTTGTTTATGTAGTATGTTTATATTCTATTTACTCAATTTCTACCTTTGTCTGAGATGAAATATTTGTGAAACATTTACTTCCTTCCTAACTTTGCCACCTTTTAACTTTACGTATTTTGTTTGAGTAATTTAAAATATTATATTCAGCTTTTATTAATACTTGCTACAATATGTCTCTATGCTCTTTAACTCATTCTTGGCATTTATATTACACATTCCTAAATAATTTTTATCATCTCTTTAGTCATAGCATAATTAATTTCCTGCTTTTCTTTCCTCTCATATTCATCTTCTTTTATCTTGATTGCTTTGGTCTGTGTGTACTATATTGGAAAAGAAAGACAAGTGTACACTGAGTGTTTGTTTGTTTTCTTAGATAAGAACATGAAGTTTATTCTTGAGGTCCTACAGATCTCAAACTTGGCTTTGTTTGCCCTGAAGGGTTCATTTATTCATTCAATGAAACTTTTTTTAGTACCACTATGTGCAAGGCACTGTTTTAGGATTTGAGATTACAAGAGAAGATAAAATGGGTGAAATAATCTGTTCTCCTGGTATTTATACTTTAATTGTTTATGAAGGAAATTAAATAAATAATTTAAGGTTTAAGTTAAAAAAAAAAAAAAGAAAGATTTAAGTAGGGCAGATGCCTGTAAGTACAATGTGGAGAAATAAAGCAGCAAGGGAGCTCAGGGAAGCTTGCAGTGAGGTTATCTTAAATATGGTGGCTGTAGACATTGCTGCTAAGAAAAAGACATTTGAGCAAGCAGGAGTTGAGGGAGACAGTCACCAGTACTGGTGAGTGGAATGTTCCAGAAGAGGAGAAGAGCAAGCATGAAGGTCCTGCTGTACATGAAGAGTGCCAGGCATGCTAAGCAATACCAAGGAAGCTAGTGGGCTTGAGCATAGAAGCATGGGGAAAAGTAACAGGCAATGTTGGAGGAGAGACAGTAGGAACTGAGGCCACATCATGTGAAGATATGTAGACCATTGTAAGTTCCTTGGCTTCTACTTTGAATGAAAAGTGATTGGGTGCCTTTGAACAGAAGAATGACATGATTTAACATATTTGATGGGATCTCTCTTGCTACCAAACAGAAAACAGAGAAAATAAGTGTAACATAATTAACAAGAGAACAGTTAAGAGGATCTTGCAGTCATCTCATGAGAAATAATGTTAATTTGATCATGTCTATAATAGAGGATGTGATTTAAAAAAGTGCTAGGACCCTGAATCCATCTTGAAGATAGAGAGGATAGCAGATTCTCCTTCATTGGATATAATCAGAAATAACCTCAAAGATTGGGTATAAGAAACAGAAATGGGGTTGTTATTAACTGTGGGTAGACAGGTATAGCAGGAAAGATGATTTGTTCAGTACTGACATATTTAGTTTGCAATGCCTACTGGACATCCAAGTAGGAAAATGTCAAATACACAATTAGAGGTATAAGCCTGAAACTCAGGGTAGAATTTAGACTGGCTGGACCTAGGATTCATGGTTCAAGATTTTTTTCTCAGGAATCCTCAAATGCTGACATTCTCTTCTCACTAATAGTGTTGCAATTAATGCCTAATGAATTTTATAACAGACTGATAAAAATAAAGAAGTAAAACATGCTACTGTGTTCAACGCATATGAGAAAAAGAGAGTTACTAAATGATCTTTAATAACAGGCATTTATCTTACCATTATGTATTCTTTTAAGGAAAAACCTCGCAGTTGCATACCACTTTCTTAAATTACGTTACAGAAGTGCAGGTTTTCAAATTTCCTTGAAATTTGGAGTGTAAAGTGCCTTCTGAATCACAATAAGCTATGGAGAGTTATTCAGAGGGCAAAGATAGCACATGGCCTTTTTAAATATAGACAAAGGATCTTGATCTCTTTTAAAATCTTAGAAAGGACAATCTTATATTAGAGGTATATTGCAGAATCTTTGTATATTTATTTGATTAAATTCATCCATTTTTCTTTTTAATAGAATTACATATTTCTAGACATTAACTTATCTTGAACATTACCTGGAAAGCTTTTTCCAGATACATATCTGTTCCTGGCAGTAGTCTTTTTTTAGTATATGATTCGTCAATTCAAAGAGTCTATGCTCGTGTCCTAGGTATGTGGCTAGATTTTCATGTGCTCAAGCAATGACCTCATCATCATAAACTTCTCCATCTACTGGATTTCAGAATCTTTCTTCTTTCTAGCCATCCTTCTCTGTATCTCTAACTCAATTTTCTGCCATGTTGGTTCCACCCCTTACTATTTTTCAGAGAGTTATAAATTCCTCGCTGGAAATATTTTCCTTTTTTAAAACTCAGTTGACTTCAAATTCATCTCAATTTGCTGTCCTGTCCCATTAATCAACAAGGCCACGTTTCTTTGATGTCGAGGTAAAGCAGTTTCTGCATAAAATTTTACTCTGATTTATGAAGTTAGTCTCCAAGTGTCCTTCTCATCTGTCTCTTGCATGCTAAGTTTGTTTGTTTCCCTTACACTGTACAATTTCATCATGAGAACCATACTATAGTTTTGCTTATTCAAATTTTTATTGCTCAGACCTAACAAAACCTATTATTTGTCCCAAAATACTGTTTGATTTCTTTTTGGATCTTTCTATTCCCCTGGGCACTGTTAGAGTTCTCCATTTTGAATTTAATGTGAAAGCCTGAATGAGTAGGGTTTATATTATTAAAGGTATTAATTCAGAAGAAGGAGAATGACATGATCATGAGTTGTTCCACAGGGAACTTTTTCTGTGGTTTTCTTTTATCTACTGGGAAGCCCATCAGTCAACCAGTTTTCCGTTGGGGAAAAAGAATAATTGCCCCGAACTACCATTGGTTGGCAGAGGTGAAAACGACTCCAAACACAGAAGAATTTTCATCTCCCTCATGTCCTTCCCTCACTTCTTGATTTTGATCATCATCTTGATTTCTCATTAGGGTCAGTGTATTTCATCCCTATGTTAAGAATTCTAGTCAAGAAAACACAATGCAGCTTGGTCAAGCATCTGGTTGTTTCAAGAGGAATGGTTTCAATATCTCCTAAAACCCCCTTTTCTTGTGTACTTTCCAGCAGTATTTTTAATTTTCCTCATTTGATTTTTCATAATATTTAATAACCCTTTCATTGATACTAGTTGTGTCTTAGCATCTCAGGATTTTTTTTTTTCATTTAAAATAACCCAGTGGGAAGAATCCTAAACCCTTTCAATTTGGATACATTTCTACAACATTTAGAAAAAAAAATTCTTTGACTTTTTCTTTTTTTTAAAGATTTTATTTATTTACTTGACAGAGAGAGAGAGCCAGCGAGAAAGGGAACACAGGCATGGGGAGTGGGAGAGGAAGAAGCAGGCTCCCAGTGGAGGAGCCTGATGTGGGCTCAATCCCAGGACTCTAGGATCACGCCCTGAGCTGAAGGCAGATGCTTAATGACTGAGCCACCCAGGCGCCCCCAAAATTCTTTGACTTTTGAAGATGTGTGTGTATGTATATAAGTTTTTGTTCAATATATTCACAATTTTTCAAACATGCCCATATTCTCCAGGCCCATAATTTTTGGAATATTCTATTTTCTTTTTTAAAAACTTTTTTTTTTAAGATTTTATTTATTTATTTGACAGAGAGAGAGAGACACACAGTGAGAGAGGAAACACCAGCAGGGGGAGTGGGAGAGGAAGAAGCAGGCTTCCCGCTGAGCAGGGAGCCAGATGCAGGGCTAGATCCCAGGACCCTGGGATCATGACCTGAGCCAGAGGCAGACGCTTAATGACTGAGCCACCCAGGCACCCCTAAAACCTTTTTTTAATCATGTTTTTATTTTAATTCAGTATAGCTAACATACAGCGTTATATTAATTTCAGGTATACAACGTAGTGATTCAACAATTCCATACATCAACTGGTGCTCATCGCAAGTGCCCTCCTTAATCCCCATTACCTGTATCACCCGTTCCCCTACTCACCTCCCCGATGGTAACCATCAGTTTGTTCTCTGTAGTTAAGAGTCTATTTCTTGGTTTGCCTCTCTTTCTCTTTCGTTTTCCCTTTGCTTATTTGTTTTGCTTATTAAATTCCACATATGAATGAATTCATATGGTATTTGTCTTTCTCTGACTGATTTATTTCAATTAGCTTAATAGTCTCTAGCTCCATCCATGTCATTACAAATGTCAAGATTTTATTCTTTTTTATGGCTGAGTAATATTCCACTGCCTGTATATGTGTGTGTATATATATTTCAGTGGAATATGAGGGAGATATAGATGATAGATGATAGATAGATCACATCTTTACCCGTTCATCTATCCATGGACACTTGGGCTGTTTCCATAACTTGGCTATCCTAAATAATGCTGCTAAAAACATTGGTGCACATGCATCCCTTTGAATTAGTGTTTCTGTATTTGGGGAGGAAGGTAAACACCCAGTGGTGTAATTACTGGATTGTAGGGTGGTTCTATTTTTAAATTTTCCAGAAACCTCCATACTGTTTTCCAGAGTGGCTGAACCAGTTTGCATTCCCACCAATAGTGCACCAGGGTTCCTTTTTCTCCACATTCTCACCAACACTTGTTGTTACTTATGTTTTTATTTTAACCATTCTGAGAGATGTGAGGTGATATCTCATTGTAGTTTTGATTTGCATTTCCCTGGTAATAAGTGATAATGAGCATCTTTTCATTTGTCTGTTGGTCATCTGTATGTCTTCTTTGGAGAAATGTCTGCTCATGTCTTCTGCCCATTTTTAATTGGATTATTTGTTTTTTGGGTGTTGAGTTGTATTATTTCCTTATATATTTTGGATACTAACCCTTTATTGGATATGTCATTTGCAAATATCTCCTCCCATTTAGTAGGTTGTCTTTTAGTTTTGTTGATTGCTTTCTTCACTGTGCAGAAGGGTTTTATTTTGATGTAGTCCCAATAGCTTATTTGGATTATTCTATTTTCTGATTGAGTTTATCATTTGCTTTACTCAATGAAATGAAAATAAAGGGAATATTAGCCTAGTAAGTTTCTCAGGACCATTTTTGAGCAGATATTTTAGGAGCCATACATGATTTTTTTCTCACTTCTACAAATACCAGATTTTTCTCTTGATTCTTTCCTCTGTTATCTCCAGGTATGGGTCTAGATTGCAGAGTAAAAATGATGTGGAACAAAGCTACATGAAACTGCTGCCAGTAGCGAATGTGAATGAGAACTTAAATATTTGTTGTTGTAAACCACTGAGTTTGTGAGTTTGTTACTGTAGCCAAATCTGACTGATATACTATCAGTGTTGATGGAGATTTTCCTCTACATTTGTCTTACTCTGGTTACACAGTTATTTTAGGGAGGAGTTCAGGGAAATTTTCTATGTTACCATTCCCCCCCCAAGAATATTAATTTAATTTAATTTAATTTGAGTTATTGAATTAAATTGAACTGAAAGATATTACTAAATTTAGCATATATTATGAATGTATATACTTAAAATGCCACACGATAAATGGGTTCCATTAATTTTGATTTTTGTTTATATCTAATTTCATTTGACATTTTGTCTATCACATTTATGGCCACTGTTCTAGATCAATCTTCTGACTTTAAATTGAGTCTTTTTCTCCCTCCACAATGATGAGTTTCCTCTATATTAGTGTTTCAGAGATAAGGGTTATGGGCATAATTAAAGAACCATGTATAAATTGTTTAACCATATATAACCATTAAATTGCATATCTAAAATAGATCACAGCCACAAGGTTTGTATATCATCAAGCAGAGAAATGATTGACATTAAGTCAAGCCAACCTGGAATGAGTTTAATAAATCTGAGGGGACATGATTAGGAAACCAGTCATTTGGGAACAAAAATGTATCAGTCCATCTTTGTTGATCTGAGACTCCATCCTCTCTATAGATAACATATATTAGATATCAAATTTTGGGAAAAAATGAGAGGTTGAAAAATGCCAGTTTCTTTACATTGCCACTGAGAAAAATATATAGCTACTTTATAATGGGAAAAGTCTTTGGTACTATGAAAAAGGGCATATATATCAGAAGGATATTCTGCAAGGACAATTCCCATTTGAACTTCCTCTCTATTGGTGCACATATCAAGTCCAGTCACTTTTGCTGAGAATATTAATTGTATGGATATACCATAATTCCACCTACCAGTTGCCAAGCATGTAGGTTGTTTCCATTTGGGGGCTTCTTTGAATAAGGTTCAAATATATGACACTAAGTGAAAGAAGTTACACTTAAGAGAGCATATTACTTTCTTCCGTTTATATGACATTTTAGAAATAACAATAGAGGCAAAAATCAGATTACCAGGAAATTCTTCTTTGGTGGAAGAAAGGGAGTGATTGAAAAAGGACACAAGGCAATTTTTTTAGTGAAATGGGACTGTTTTATATTTTGATCGTGGCAGTGGTTAAGTGATTGTATAAATTTGTTTTGCTCTCTTCTTTAAATGAAATAAAATGTCCTATGCATTCATTATTTATATTACATCCTTGCAAAACTAGAAGTAGCTAATATAAATTATGAAATTTCTAGAAAATTAACATTTTGAATGTTTACTTGTGCCAGTATCACTGTGTTCTTTATAACCCCTTCAATCATTTAAACACCACCACTGATTATCATCATTCCTCTTCTACAGATAACATATTGAAAGATTAAATAACCAAAATACCCTGCAACAGGTAAGCATTGAGAATGGGGTTTCTAACTGGATCCTTCTGGCTCTTAATTACATGTGCTAACATGTGGGGTTATGACTGACAGAACTGTCATTCTGAGCAGCCTTGGTCGTGTATAAGTAGCACTGTGTTATTATCCTGCCTAAAACATTTCTATTTATTTCCTTCTTATATTGAACAATATTCACAACTCCCCATCATGACCCTGAAGTTCCACATACACAGATCCTTATCAATCTCCCCATCCTCTCCATCCCATTCTGCCTGTGGTCCACCAGGCTCCATACAAGCACAACAAATCTGCATGTGTGGCTCCTTGCTCTGACAAATCCCTGCGTCCTAGTCTTCCTATAAAGGATTGTTTTCATTTTAAGGTCTCAGCCTAAATGTCATTTAATCAGAGTTATGTTTCCTCATCACTCCATATGATTTGTTTAATATCATTTTCTCCCAACAAACACACCTGGTATATGGCCTATGACATAATAAATACTCAATGAATGTTTTGAATAAATGAATGAATACATTAATGAATAGGCAGGTGCAGAGCGAAAACCATTATAATCTAGCTCAAAAGGAAAGACCATTCACAAGGAGAACTTTTGGATTTCAAAGCTGAAATCCGAGGTCTGCATATATTAATGAAAATCAATAATAGCAATAGGCTTGCTAGAAAGACAGAAGCTGGGATTAAATCAATTAAGAATGTTGTCTCTATGTAAATTAGGAACATCAACTAAATTAAACTGCTGAAAATGGAAGATTAAAAGAATATTAATGAGCTGATAGAAACTTGATAAGACTTCCAAACTGTTGTTGTTGTTGTTTTTACTTCAGTGAGAACCAAATGTGGGGAAAATGCATTTTTTGAGTGTTTCATGCCTTCTTAATGTCTTACAAACACAATTTGCTGAAGGGCACTGCCTCAGACCTTCATCATCTGAGTTAAAACAAAAGACAGGAAGAGTCCTTTCATAACTTCCCCCCACATCAGGGATTAAGCAGGATTCTTTCAAAGATTAGTGCGTGCTCCAGTACAAGTGTGGATACTATTTTTGAGAAATGTATTTTACTGTGATAACTACACTAAAAGACGGTGCTCTTGATGCCACCCCCAGCAAGTTTAAGGGGTCCAAAGAGCCCTTTATTCCTCTGGTGGGACCCCATCTCCCCACCTCCTACCTCTAGAAACATTCCTTGGCAGAAGGTAAACTTAAAACTGATCTTCCACACGCAGCAGGCTTCCCCACAACACACATGTGCACACACATACATTTTCAGGAATAATCCTCTCATGTGTTCATCCCCATTATCTCAAAACACAACAAACCCATGTGTGTCCATCAACTGCACAGGGATGTGAACCTCCTAACTGGGCCCAGTCTGCCTCTCTCCCACGTCCCCTAAATTCTTCACTTGTGCTGCTTGATCTATCCCCAATCTGCCTCATTTCTTCTACTTTTTCTCTGAGTGCTTGCTTTACCTTCTTGTTCTAATGTCAGTCTGAAGAACTCTAAGTACGTTGCTTCCATTTAAAGGGGAGGCTTTCCATGTCCTCTAGTCCTCATCTTCTGCTGGACCTCCCAAAAGTAGCATCCTCTTTCCCAATGCATCCAAATAATCCACCATTTCCACACCCTCATAACATTTCCTTTTCTTGTATTCTCCTAGAAAAACATCTTTGGTTAAATCCATTCTCTGCTTACTATGTGCCTTCATGAGGACAGCTAATCATATTTCAGGAAAGTGAACCGAAAAAAATGCCAACTACTCTCACTGAAATGTTTAATGGGGAAATCTCAAGTGGGATCTCAGCATTGCCTAGCAAGTCCAGTGAATATGTTTTCACAAATCACTGTCTCAACAGCACTTCAGACTTCCACAACCCGTCATCCTTTCTCGTTTTCAGTTCCTGTTCTTGTTTCTTGTTTCACCAAGGAAATAAAACCAATCACTAAGTACCTTTTTGATCTCCTCACAGCTGAATCTTTCTTTATCCTCATACCTATATGCTGTTTCTTTCTTCCCATTCAAAGGGATACACTATCCCCATGACCACTGCTTCATTTCTCTGAACACATCTTTATGAAAACATTATCCAAAAAAAAATTAGTCAGTATTTATTACTTCCATTTGCTCACCTCCCATTCTCTCTTGGGCCTTTGTTTCTAACACTACCTGAGTACACATAGTCAGATTCACTAATGGCCTCAACAATGAGAAATATTATGGTAAATTCTCACTATTCATTCCACTCACCTGAGAGCCAATATTTGACCCAGTTGATCACATTTTCTTCAAACAGTTCCTTCACTCAGACTCACATGTTGTTATAGTCCTTTCACTTCCTCTCCTTTCTGCCTTATCTTCTGATGTTCTCTCCTCTCAATCTGCTTTAACTTTCTAGATGATACAAATGACTCCACAGAGTTAAAACCAAGCTTATGGCCCCCAAATTTGCATCTTTATCCACAATATGTTCCCTGAACTCAGATTCATATAAATAACTATCTACCTGACATTTCCACTAGAATCTTTAAAGGCTATCTTTAGATTGGCTTTACCTTACCAAATCTTTGATTTCTAGCCCTAAACCTGATTTTTCCTTAGTGTTCCCTCACTCACTAAACAGCAGCAATATTCACCCAGATGCTCAGGAACCAAAACTTAGAGTTATCCCAACCCCTCTCTTTCTTTTACAAACAGTGTATGTTACTCCCATATTGCTGCATAACAAATTGCCCCAAATGTAATGGCTTAAATTAAATGTCATATTATCTTACCATTTCTGTGAGTCAGGAGTCAAGGCATGACTTAGTTGTGGATCTCTGGCTCAAAGTCTCTCCCCAGGTTATAGGATAGCTGTTTTTCAGGGTTATAGTCATCTCCAGACTCCACGGACTGAGGAGTTTGCTTCCAGACTCACTTGTAGAGGTTTTTTTTTGTTTTGTTTTGTTTCACATTTCCATTTCTGATGGGTTGTTAGACTAAGGGCTTTGGATCCTTTCTTTGTCATTTGAGCCTCCCAATGGATCCTTTTACAACATGGCTACTTGCTGTTCCCAATATGAGTGAACCAAGGGTTGGAGGGAGAGAGCGAGCATGTCAAGAGACTCAGTGAGAAAACAAGAGTGTGTGCTCAAGTCACAGTCTTCTGGTCATTTAATCTTCAAGTGATATTCAATTACTTTTGTCATGTTTTATTCATTCTTGAGTGAAGGGGATTGTTACATCACCACAATGAATACCAGAAAGTAGGCATCACTGAGGGCCATCTTCAAGGTCACCTTCCACAAGTGGTGTGCTGAACTGAGCTGATGGACACGGACTCAGGAGAGTGGACTGTGCATATTGCTCTCTAACTCTGTGTTCAATGGAATCACATTTGTAGCTTGATATCAAGCATGTTGGGAGTATGTACACCAGTAAAACTGGCAAATGTTGATTGTTAAACACTTACCAACACACCAGTACATACAGACCATATCCAGCATATCAGCATATCTTGTAAGGACTACCTTCCAACACACTTTGAGCAGTCTAATTCTCATCACTTAAGATTTTTACAAAATAATCATCTCTCACCTAGCCTAAGGGCAATAGCTTCCTAACTAATCTCATTTCACTTTTCTTCCCATATCCACAGATTTCTTTCTTGCAACAACCAGAGAAATCTGTGAGTGAGATCATGTTATTCCTTTGTTCAACACAAAAATAGTTAGCAGCCCTCTTAGAAGAGAATTCAAAAGCAGCTGTGCAAGGCCATATATAACATGCTCTGGCTAATATTTCTAATTTGTTCTGCTTCCAGTCATTATGTTCAGCTGCACTGGACTGTCCTGTGTTTTGAACAGACTAAACAAGCTCACACCCCAAGGCCTTTGAATTTGCCTAGAATGACTTCATCCTAGTATCTCATGATTCTGCCCATATGTCATGTTATCACTGAGGTCCTTTATCTCAAACCACACTCTTCAACCTCTAGCTCATCCAACAATATTTTCTTCATGGCACTTTTAGTTGCCCAACATTACATTATATATCCATTTGCCTGTTCATTTACTGTCTTTCTTCCTATTAGAGAGTGAGGACAGGGACTTTATTCACTGCTATGCCTGGCATATTTAGGGGTTCCATAAAAATTTGTTGAAGGGATGAATTAATTATAATTGTTTCATCTGCTGTTCACAATATCTTTGTAAAACAGATGCTATTAAAACTGCTTACTGACAAGGAAGCTCAAAGAATTCCAAGACTAGATATTTGGTTAGCCAGGATTCAAATCCAGGACTTCGGGACTCCAGTGTCCAAGGTCATTGTGTTAATTCATAATTTATTTCTCCTAGGAAGCCATACATGATTTCTGATTGTGCAGAAGTACTTTGCAAAGATCTTGGGTTGCACAGAGGATAACAAGAAATACACAAAAATTTAACCATAAGTTGACTTGTCTGTCTCCACTACTCCAAAGTTACTTTAGGGTAGAGATGGCATATCATTCACTATTTTATCCCAGTACTTAGGATAATTTTGGCATACAGTAGGGGTTCAATGTACAATTGTTAAATGATTCCATTCCTTTGTCCATGTTCATGTATTAGACATGAACAAATGAATGGAATGACACAAAACTGTCTTCCTAGCAGGAAATATAGTAGATGATGAAGAAAACATTGAAGATTATTGATCATGGCAGTGGCCTAAAGATATAGCTGAAAAAAATCATTACATTTAAGACAATGTATAAATAACAACACAGAATCTGAAATTTTGAGAATATGATATTATGTCTTCATAAAATATAATTTTACATGGAACAAAAATCTGTCCTGGTTATAAAATAAAATTTCTTTTTAAAAATAATGGAGTTGGTTTTCTCCATTTTTATCCTAATTCTCCTATGTTTGAAGATCAGACCAAGTTGTGTCATCATGAATAGAAGGATGTACGTGTAGATAGGTGGATAGGTGGATGGATATTTTGATGAGTAGATAATAATGAAATGAAAAGAGACACAGTTTATTATAAGGGCAAGTCTTCTGCAAAATTAGCATTGAATCAGAATCCCCAGTTGTCACTTAACTCTGTTTTAGAGCTCAAAATGAGGGAAAGGTGGAAGAGGTGGCTGTAAGATTTCTAAGAGAGCTCTGTAACTAAATGTAAATTTCCCTCAGATATTTGACAGGAAGCACAGGGATTCCTAAGGATCTGCTGTCATGGGGCTTTTTAATAAGGTAATTTTGTTTTGTTGCTACCTCAATCAAAAAGTGATTTTTATTTTCAAAAGTGGTGAATGGCTGAATCTCATCACCACCATTCACAAAAGAGTGCTGATCCATGGGAGAATACAAAGGATCAGATAAAGAAGGTTCAGAAAAAGGGGGAATGGAGTCTGTCCCTATGTTGAGAGCAAGGTAGAAAGAGTTGAATGAGACTGCTCAGAAGAAAGGAAAGGGCTCACCTCCTGCTGGCTTCTACCGGTAGAAGTCCTCTAGCTTCCCAGCTCTGTGTTAAAATTTAAAGAGAGACAGGAACTAAGGGAAAGGAGATAAGACCTCTATGGTTTGAGGGGAGTCTAGAACTTTCTGAGTCAGGATGAGGAAAGGGAATCCCCAATTTCCGCACCAAGATCAACCTTTTGAGCTCTGAATACCAGCGCTTCTCTGTCTATANGAGCTCTGAATACCAGCGCTTCTCTGTCTATAGTGTGCACACAAAATACCCCAGAGATTTTGTCAAAATGTAGATTCGGATTCAGCTGGTCCAGGTGGGGCCTGAGATTCTGCATTTCTGACAAGCTCCCAGAAGATGTGCTGC
>NC_048219.1:94232460-94355309 GCF_002007445.2 Ailuropoda melanoleuca
CTCTCATCAACAGCATTTTTGAGACATTCGGTAAAACAGATCATGGACTGATTATGTAATTAAGGAATTGTTACTGATTTTGTGAAGTGTGGTAATGTTACTGCAATTATGTTATAAAGCAGAGTTCTTATCAGTCAAAAAAAAAAAAAAGGAAAGAGTTGAATGTGTTTCTCGGGAACATGTTTATTAAATATTGTGGAAATCTATGGCTAAAGACTTCTGAGTAAATTCTTTAAGTGTACAAAAGAAAATAAATGAAGAATGTAGCAATATTATTATTCATAAAATCACAAATTAAATACTTACAGGTATTTATTTCTTTAGTTTAATAAGTGATGCTGAAATTCATGTTTCCTTTAAATTCTTCAGGCTTAGTCTTTCTGAAAGGAAAGATATAAAGAACACAATTCCATTATTATTTTTTTTTGCTAAGAAATCTATATTTGGGAAAAAAATAATTATGGCATTGAGGTCCAAATTTTAGGTCTTTTTCTTCCCATTCTCATGTGGCATTTAGTGAAACGAATTTTCTCAACTTTAAAGCTGAGCAGAAATACTCTCTCAAAAATTAATTAACAGACATTAGTATTTAGAATATCAATCTAGTAATCGAACCCACAGGGTAATGAATAAATCTTCTCTGATGAAGAACAATATTCAAGTTGCCTTCAAAGGCCTCAATTTGTACACGTGCAAACAGACGAGCAAATATGCCACTTGTTTTCTTTTGAAAAAGATCTGGGATGTAGCCGGATGATGTTGGTTTACCACTGGGCTTTTAAACTAGATTTTGCTCTAAAGCACGTAAAAAGAGAGAGCTAAATCTGGAGACACTAAAAATGCATATCCTGGAGGGTTCGGGGCCTCTTCCCCTGCCTTGGCCTGTGCCAGCAGCAGGGCTTTGGCCTTGGTGCCCTGACTCACATCTCCAAGCCTCTCCCCTGCGTCTTTCCTACTGCCAGTGCATTAGCCTTCTTTTCCCATGTGATCCCACTGTCCTTTTGGTTTCACAGAGAGTTCTCTATGTACTGCTTCTTTTTTTCTTTTTAAGATTTTATTTATTTATCTGTCACAGAGAGAGAGACAGAGCACAAACAGGGGGAGCTACAGAGGAAGAGGGAGGCTTCCTGCTTAGCAAGGAGCGAAATGTGGGACTCAATCTGAAGACCCTGGTATCATGACCTGAGCTGAAGGCAGACGTTTAACCTACTGAGCCACCCAGGCGCCCCTCTCTATGTGCTTCTTAATATCCCCCTGGGGTCATCTGTCCCCCGAGCTTCCATCAAACGACATTAATTAAGGTACTCCCCAGAGAAAGCTAGGTGATGATGACAAATAATACCAGGGCTTAATAAAATGAAAAAAATACAAAAAAAACAGAATGCTTTGGTGCTAAAGTGTTCTTTTAGGTAATGATCAGGAGAGATGGTGGTTTTTTGTTGTTTTGTTTTTGTTTAAGGGTCTGAAAAATTCCTGCAGCATTAAGCTCAATATTAAAATACTGTGTTAGCTGTGAAGGGTTTAAGGTTTTCTGTTTCTGAGATGAAGTGTTCCTATTTTAGAGCTGATAGAAGGATGCAGAAAATGGAGACTTCCTTTTCTTTTTATTGCATTTACTATACAGTACTTTAGTATTTATGGACTCTTGATTTAAGCGTTAATATTCCAATTAGGTGGTGGGAGAGATATTTATATGTTGAGTACTACTGCTCTTTTTCGTATAAATTCATTTCTAGAGTTTAAATTCTCTATTTAAATTTGACAGGGAAAATTGACAAGGAATCTTTTTTCAGTGTTTGTTGAATGTGTATTTGTCTTATGACCAGCAATACTACAGGGCCTATACCTGAAAAGGAAACATTTATTTGAAAATGATTGACTCTTTCACTACCTTTTGAAGAGAATAATAGCAGCAAATAACTGTTATTGATATAATCATTATTAAAATTTATTCCCTACTATGTCAGATGTCTCTAAGCTGCATTTAATATATTAACTTTGAATTGAATGGGTTAAACAGAATTTAAAACTTTAGGGTTTGATCTCTCTTGTTAACCAGATAGGATGCTGGAAGTGACCTCCAAAATCAACATTTTAAATTGTAGACCCCAATCTACTCTTTTTTGTGTGTGTGTGGGGGGAATTGAGGTATAATTGGCATATAACATTATATTGGTTTCAGGTGTAATGATTCAATATTTTTATATGTTGCAAAATGATCACCATGATAAGTCAAGTTAAATCCATCACAAATCATAGTCACAAAAATTTTTTTCTTGTGATAAAAATTTTTTTCTTGTGATAAGAATTTTTAAGATTCACTCTTTTTATTAACTTTCAAATATGCAATACAATATTATTAGGTGGTATTTTTTAAATCTTATTTTATAAAACTTTGAAATCTGAGAACCACTAAATTTAAGAAAAAAGAAAAAAAGAAGCACTGGTTTTCATTGTGGACTCTGTCTTAAAGCCTGAGACTGCCATTTAATATCTAAATAACAGATATTTTTATGTGACATGAAACTTTCAAGTGGTTTCTGTGACATGCAGGAGATGCCATGAAGCAAAGAATAAAGAACAGAGACTTCAGGGATACGCCTTTGCAACATTCTGAATCCTCACTTAGGCAGCCTGGTGACTGTGAGTTAGTTACCTTATCTTTCTCTCTCTTCGTAAAAGGAGTATATTAGTAATATATCATGATTACTGAGATGTAATGAGTTCACAGATGCACTTTAAATAGTTCTGGCACATGGTAAGTGTACAAAATGCTTACAAAAAGTGTTTTTGCTATGATTATTGTTAATTTATTTAAATCAGGAAATCTTAGTGGTAAATATCATGGAATTTTGGAATCATGAGCTTTGGAATCAGACACATCTGCATTTAAGTCCATTGTATTCTAACTATATATATTTCTGAAACAGTATCTAGTCTTCCTGGAACCTAGTTTTTCATGTGTAAAAAGAAGCTACGAACAAAAATTACTCCAAAAATGTTACAAAGGTTAAAGAAGTCATGTGAAACAGGCCTCTTAGTAAACACCTAAATGTATGTATATCCATATGCATAGATGTAGCATGTATGTGTACCGGCATACATGTATGTAGTCAAGGTGTCAATGGCTGTCCTCTAGCTCCTGAGCTAAGATGGGGTGAGAAGGCCATTGAAGAAAGCTTCCTCCAGGAATCTCAGAGCACTCCTTCAGTGTCCAGCACATCTCTAGGCACCCTTCATTAACAGTTCACCCCAGCTTCAAGCTACTTTCTAGTATTAGAATCATATCATCACACTCTGCATGCCCCCAAACAGATACTCCATTTCCTTCATTAACATCAATTCAAAATTATCACAAGATGGATGCGATGACTGGAAAGCAAGACATGTGACTTGAAATGGATCATTTGGCCACTCCCAGCTTAAAAAGCCCCTTGAGACCCATTGTTCAGCTGTCTCTCTCCTCTTCATCTCACTTTTGCTCTGGCTTCACTTCTCTTTTAAATCTCCTCTCATCTCTTCTTCCTCCCTTTCTTCAGAATCAGACTAAAAGGTCTCATCTTGCCTCATCAAAATAATCTGGCCAACTCTTGTTGTCTTGGAGAGTTTTGGTGCCGAAGCATAGAAATAAAACTCTTGTCTGTCTTGATGTCTATTCATTTGTTACCCCATGAAATACGAATGGATTAATGGATTCTAACCAGATTTGCAGGGACTATTTAGAATGGTTGGACAAAAATATAAACAACATATCGAACTTCAAATCAAAGTATGAGGCTCCAGGAAACAATTATTCTCCATTCGTTCTGAAGACTGAGTTACATAACGGTGACCATTTCAAGAACAGATTTTTAGATCCTTACATTTTAAACATTTTACTGTAATTTGATGGATGAGACATGTTCAGTCACTATCATGTAATTGACTTTATTTTGTTACTTTTTAGTGAATACACATTAGAAATGATAGTAGTCCTAAGGGGGAAATACATAGCCATCCAAGCCTCACTCAAAAGAATGGAAAAATCTAAAATGCAGTTTCTATATTCTCACCTCAAAACTGGAACAGCAACAGAGGGACAGGCCTAACCCACTGACAAGGAAGGAGTTGACCAAGATTAGAGCAGAAATCAATGAATTAGAGACCAGAACCACAGTAGAGCAGATCAACAGGACTAGAAGCTGGTTCTTTGAGAGAATCCATAAAATTGATAGACCACTGGCAAAACTTGTCCAAAAACAAAGAGAAAGGACTGAGATTATTAAAATTATGACTGAAAAGGGAGAGGTCACGACCAGCACCATTGAAATTGCAAGGATTATTAGAAACTTTTATCAACAGCTATATGCCAAAAAACTAAACAATCTGGAAGAGATGGAGGCCTTCCTGGAAACCTATAAACTACCAAGACTGAAACAGGAAGAAATAGATTTCTTAAATAGGCCAATTAACTATGAAGAAATTGAGTCAGTGATAAACAACCTTCCAAATAATAAAACTCCAGGCCCAGACGGTTTTCCTGGGGAATTCTACCAAACATTCAAAGAAGAAATAATACCTATTCTCCTAAAGCTATTTCAAAAAATAGAAACAGAAGGAAAGCTACCAAACTCATTCTATGAGGCTAATATTACCTTGATCCCCAAACCAGGCAAAGACCCCCTCAAAAAGGAGAATTACAGACCGATTTCTCTAATGAATATGGATGCCAAAATCCTCAACAAGATCCTTGCTAATAGAATCCAACAGTACATTAAAAGGATTATCCATCATGACCAAGTGGGATTCATACCTGGGATGCAAGCATGGTTCAACACTCGCAAATCAATCAATGTGATACATCATATCAACAAGAAAAGACTCAAGAACCATATGATCCTCTCAATTGATGCAGAAAAAGCATTTGACAAAATACAGCATCCTTTCCTGATTAAAACCCTTCAGAGTGTAGGAATAGAGGGTACATTTCTCAATCTCATAAAAGCCATCTATGAAAAGCCTACTGCAAGCATTATTCTCAATGGGGAAAAGCTGGAAGCCTTTCCCTTAAGATCAGGAACACGACAAGGATGCCCACTCTCGCCACTATTATTCAACATAGTACTAGAAGTCCTTGCAACAGCAATCAGAAGACAAAAAGGGATCAAAGGTATCCAAATCGGCAAAGAAGAAGTCAAACTGTCTCTCTTTGCAGATGACATGATACTCTATATGGAAAACCCAAAGGAATCCACTCCCAAACTATTAGAAGTTATAGAACAATTCAGTAAGGTGGCAGGATACAAAATCAATGCCCAGAAATCAGTTGCATTTCTATACACGAATAACGAGACTGAAGAAAGAGAAATTAGGGAATCCATCCCATTTACAATAACACCAAAAACCATACGTTACCTTGGAATTAACTTAACCAGAGACGTAAAGGACCTATATCCTAGAAACTATAGATCACTTTTGAAAGATATTGAGGAAGACATAAAAAGATGGAAAAATATTCCATGCTCATGGATTGGAAGAATTAACATAGTTAAAATGTCCATACTACCCAGAGCAATCTACACTTTCAATGCTATCCCGATCAAAATACCGAGGACATTTTTCAAAGAACTGGAACAAATAGTCCTTAAATTTGTATGGAACCAGAAAAGGCCCCGAATCTCCAAGGAACTGTTGAAAAGGAAAAACAAAGCTGGGGGCATCACAATGCCGGATTTCGAGCTGTACTACAAAGCTGTGATCACAAAGACAGCATGGTACTGGCACAAAAACAGACACATCGACCAATGGAACAGAATAGAGAACCCAGAAATGGACCCTCGGCTCTTTGGGCAACTAATCTTTGATAAAGCAGGAAAAAACATCCGGTGGAAAAAAGACAGTCTCTTCAATAAATGGTGCTGGGAAAATTGGACAGCTACATGCAAAAGAATGAAACTTGACCACTCTCTCACACCATACACAAAAATAAACTCCAAATGGATGAAAGACCTCAATGTGAGACAGGAATCCATCAAAATTCTAGAGGAGAACATAGGCAACAACTTCTATGACATCGGCCAGAGCAACCTTTTTCACGACACATCTCCAAAGGCAAGAGAAATAAAAGATAAAATGAACTTATGGGACTTTATCAGGATAAAGAGCTTCTGCACAGCCAAGGAAACAGTCAAAAAAACTAAGAGACAGCCCACGGAATGGGAGAATATATTTGCAAAGGACACCACAGATAAAGGACTGGTATCCAAGATCTACAAAGAACTTCTCAAACTCAATACACGAGAAACAAATAAACAAATCATAAAATGGGCAGAAGATATGAACAGACACTTTTCCAATGAAGACATACAAATGGCTAACAGACACATGAAAACATGTTGAAAATCATTAGCCATCAGGGAAATTCAAATCAAACCACCACTGAGATACCACCTTACGCCAGTTAGAATGGCAAAGATAGACAAGGCAAGAAACAACAATTGTTGGAGAGGATGTGGAGAAAGGGGATCCCTCCTACATTGTTGGTGGGAATGCAAGTTGGTACAGCCACTCTGGAAAACAGTGTGGAGGTCCCTTAAAAAGTTAAAAATTGAACTACCCTATGACCCAGCCATTGCACTACTGGGTGTTTACCCCAAAGATACAGACGTAGTGAAGAGAAGGGCCATATGCACCCCAATGTTCATAGCTGCATTGTCCACAATAGCTAAATCATGGAAGGAGCCGAGATGCCCTTCAACAGATGACTGGATTAAGAAGCTGTGGTCCATATATACAATGGAATATTACTCAGCTAGAGTTTCTTCAGAAAGAACGAATTCTCAACATTTGCTGCAACATGGACGGCACTGGAGGAGATGATGCTAAGTGAAATAAGTCAAGCAGAGAAGGACAATTATCATATGATTTCTCTCAGCTATGGAACATAAGAACTGNAACATAAGAACTGGGATGATCGGTAGCGGAAGAAAGGGATAAAGAAAAGGGGGGTAATCAGAAGGGGGAATGAAACATGAGAGACTATGAACTATGAGAAACAAACTGAAGACTTCAGAGGGGAGGGGGGTGGGGGAATGGGATAGTCTGGTGATGGGTAGTAAGGAGGGCACGTATTGCATTGTGCACTGGGTGTTATACGCAACTAATGAAGCATGGAACTTTACATCGGAATCCGGGGATGTACTGTATGGTGATTAACATAATATAATAAAAAAATAATCATTAAAATAAAAAAAGAAAAAAAAAGAAATGATAGTAGGCCAGTTGTGACCCAAATGCGAACATAAACAAGAGCTGAAAATTAGAATTTTGAGAATGTCTCTAAGTGGTATGACAATGAAAATCTGCATAACAATGAGCCTTGTTCCCCACTCCCCCACACACAGAGAGTAAGCACCATCATGGCAATTAGGAAATGCAAACCCTTGCCTGTGTAAACACAACTACAAAGCAGTGTGGGAAGGTGTGCACCCAAAGGGACTGGCAATCTTCTTTCAGAACTTAATTTCGGTTGAAATTAAAATATATATTACCAAACCTCAGTTTGGTCATTTTGTAAGAGGGGATTCTAGCCTGACCTCACTAGGTGGTATGAGTGCTAGGGAAGATAACATAAGCAGACCACAGGGAGTGATCTGGCATATCCTGATTGCATTGTTACTCACCATCCTTTGGGTTTTTCTCCCTCCATATTCTTCCCATTGCTGTTTAGAGTCAGTTATCTTCAACCTTGTAATGCAACTTTCCTCTCTTATGGCCCTCTGCTCCAGAAAGGAGGTTAAACATGTTAATTTTATTCCATGGTTCTTCTCACATCTAAAAAAAATGATCAGGTCCAACCCATGCCACCCTGTCCCCCAGAGCCCCAATGTAGCATTTTGATTGTTGCCAGTTTGTTGTCCATGGTATGTGGTCTATTAGAGGACCCCCAAAGAAGACATTTTAGAGGAAAAGTTTTACTACCAAATTCAGTAGCTTTGCAACTTTGTTCTTGAATTTATTCTGTAAATGAATTCAGTTTTGCTTAAGAAAATCAATCATTTAGTGGAGAACTTCTTTGCTGAACACTTTTAAACATTAAATTTGGAGGGGCGCAAAGAATGGAGTGAGAGATGAGTTCTGCCAGTAGCTTTTTAGCATCAAACATTGAGATTTTCAGCAGCCAGCGTGAGAGTTCATTTGTTGAAGACACCACCTCCAAGTTCAGAATGTTAGCTCAATTCTACCTGTCCCATCTTGGGAAAAGGCAAAGCCAGGTTCAGGCCCCTTCGAAATCAAGGTACAAATAAATACAAACCTGAAGGGAAGAATCTACTTAAAAGCTCACAGGTGTTTACTTGGTCCCCGAGCGCAGCTCTGTGTTTCAAGCCCCTTTAAAAATAGATGGATCTTTCTCTCTGGTGGAGCTGTTTGATTTTGCTTTGTTGGAGACATTCTCTTAACATTACTTTAATGACCTGGCTGCCAGTATCAGAGAGTGGATTGATTGTGGCTGCCTTTGATCCTCAAATTTGCATTTGTTTGGAGTCCTAGAGGATGCCAAAACTGACCCAGGACTCACCAGTCATTTTCCCCTGCCCGCAGGGTTCACTTTTACACCTGTACCTCAGGTTTACAGACAAGGCATGCATTCTGGGTATGATGACTCTTTTAGACACGTACCCACTTTGATTCCTTAGAAATACAAATAAGCTAGAAAGCCATAAGTGGCAGTTGTAACATGTGCATTCTTAATTATTTTCACTTTTTATATTTATAATGTCACTTATTAAAGCATCTTCTAATATGCATGCATGGGTGTTTTTTTTCCTAAAACAAGGCTTTCTATATCTTTTCTTTATCCCCTTTTTATTTTTAAACACGTTGCTAGTTTTCATGTTTCTTTCTTGGTGGACCAAATACTTTTAAATTCTTTCTCAGAGGAAACAAAGACAAAGCAAACTTTATTTTAACTGTATTATAGATCTCCTTTATGTCCCCATAAAATGCAGGTGCTAAGATGCTCTTTCATCTCAACACCTGCATTTTATGATTCTTATGATATAATATATTTTATTTGTGACTCCTTTAAGTGAATTTAAATGCAAACAAAATAAATGGGATTCATTTGAAATGAAAGGCAAGATTGGCAATATGTTTATTTGGACTAATATTTTTAAATACCTATCCACCCAGAAAAGATTAATATAAGCTCTAAAAGACAAATCCATAGACAATCTTATCTGCCATTTATTAACCTCTTATTCCTTTCATTATTGTTCAGAATCAAAAAGGTTTGACCAAATTACATGCTGATCTATTAAATGGTAGGCATTATTATAATATTCGAATCTGAGTAATCTCTACTTGAAATAAAAACTATGTAAGTCCCAACTTTTGTGTAACTCAGGTCCGCTGTAATTAATTACACATTCAAGATGATAAAAAGAAAATGCCGATCTGAAATTGTTTGCAATAGCTCCCATAATTTTCAAATAATGACAGGATCATAAGTGAAGCTTCATAATGAGTTTTCTTTTCTCTTTTAGTATCGCAGATATAATCAGGAACCAAGGTCGCAAAGTAGATGCAGTGTTTATAGTCTAGCTTAAGGGCACAGAGGAATATCAAGGGGAAAAACATATGAAAAGAGGGGAGTGTTATATCAAACAATAAGTTTGCTGAAAACTACACTTCTGACTAATTTGCAAGACTTTGGGGAAAGTTATTCATTTGACTCACTCTCCCTTTAGGGTAGTTCAGAGCTCAGTATAGGCACAGAATGGTAGTAATTGGCCATGAATCAACTTTAAACATCATGCCTTTACTTTTATAATTATAGACATGAAAGAAGAAGCCATGACCAATAACCAAACGTAATCTATCACTGGACTTTATGTGGAAAACCACCCTCTCCTTACAGAATTGCTCTTTCAGGGTTGGTTGGTTGTTCTCAAGGCAGCATCTACGGAGATTATCTCAAAAGAAAAAAAAAAAGGAGCTCTACATTTAATTTAGGGTTTCAGTGTTATCTTAGAACCCGTGTACCTGTAAGCAATATCAAATCTGTAAAGCTCAGTGAACCCATCTGGAAGATGGACATGAAAAATAAATCTACTTTATGAGGTCATTTGGTGAACAAATACAGAAGTCCTTCATGTGACACTGCTGCTAAGTTCTGAAATGACTAGAGAGATGTATTAGCTCATTTCTCTAGTAGAAAGAATCCGCATTTGTTCCTTAGCAGGTGAGCGGTCCAGACCATGACAAAAATAGTTTTTACTGCTAACGCTCAGTAGCCTTTCGATCAGTACCATGTTTGCTCAATATGGATTCTAAAAATGGCACCTCTCCCTTAATTTTCTCCTGTAGTCCTTCGTCCTATGTGTCTGACATCATCATGTCTTGAGCCAAAATTTCATCTGGACTGCACATTCTTCAATAGTAGGTCAACTATATGTGAATGAGCCTTTGTATTCGCTCGCTCTCTCTTTCTTTTGCTAATGTGGTTCACCTCTGTTAGTGCTACTGTGCGAAGGAGGCAGGAACAAAGGTGTTGGAAAGGATGAAACAAACACCTTAGTTCACTGATAGAGATAGGACAGAACAGAGGATGAAAAGTTGACTGGCTGGTTTTAAATCTGTGCTCTTTTCCTTACAAACTGAGAATTCAGGCAAGTTACTTAACTCTGTGATTCTGTCTTCATCTGAAAAGTGGGTGATAATTTAGGAGTGCTATAATAATGAGGTTATTAAGAGCAATAAATGAGTTAATATTCATAAAGCACTTAGAACAGTATCTATAAGTATTATTAAATAAAAAGATGTGAAGATAAGTAACAATTGGATTATCTTTATCATCCAAGCCCGTTGCCCCTATTTAAATTATCTTGAACTTAAGAATTAGGAATTGTGTTTCCCTAATTGGCCATTTTAAAATTGATTTGATTCCTGCCAGCTTTATTACAATGAGCACACAAATGGCTGATATGATTCCATCCCTTTAATAATCTAATTAAAAAGAGAAAAAGCAACAAGAACAAATAAGCTGTCCTCATACATTTCAGTCATTAAGAGGAACCCCTTGGAGTGACCATCTGAAATGAAATTAGGTTTCTCATGCATTGACTGCAGGTGGGCATTTGATCCACTTAGTCCTGGAGATAAGGCCAAGACTTCACACAGGTGGACAAGAACCACTCATCATGGAGCTATCTCTTAAGATGGTGATGACCTCCAGAATGGAGGAGATCCTATATAGAAATTCAGCCTCCACAGGGTAAGGCATGGCCATTTCAGGGAAGGAAGCTTCAACAGGATACAAAACCTCATCTATTAAACTAATGGGATAACATTTTTAGTTTCTGTTTTCAAAGAAAATGTTCTGGCCCTGCTCACTCCAAGTGAAAATGAAATTGATATTTGTGGTCTTTATTTCCTGTCTTCCTTTAAACAGTGACAAAAGTTAAGTTCCAGTTTATTCTTTTTATTTGCTTCTAAATAATCTGATTTTAAGTAAAAGTATGTTTCACTTCTAGAATCCTAGCAGAAGAGCTTCATCTAACTTTGAAAGAATGGCTTGGGATAAATCAAAATATGACCTGACGAGGCAGATGAACAAAGAACATGAGCCTTGGCCCTAGAGAGGAATCCTTTTGCAATCCCCTCTGGAATCCTGGCCCTGCCCTTGCATGGCATTTTCCCTCTCTGAGCCTCTGCCTGCTCGCTTGCAAGATTAGAGCACACGGAGCTGTTGTGCAGATCAGGTGAAGTGTCTCACGCAAAGCGGCTTGTGATTATATCTGACATTTAGTAGGTACTTAAAAATATTTATTCCCTTCCCTTTATTACCATAAAAGGCAGGCTGAATATATGAATAAGTACTAGGTACTAAGAAAAGCTTAATAATTGCTTGTTAAAATTAACTGGTAATGGTTTGGGTGTATACATCTTTAACAGTATCACAAGATGATGGATGGACAGTTATGTCACCCCTCCTTCCCACCCCAACACTCTACAGAAATTTTCGTTAAAAAATATTAAAGATAGAATTTGGGATTGAGTGAACTATCAGATTTTCAACTTTCCTTGTTGATATATCTGAAATATATTAAAGATTCTTTTTTCTTTTATCTCTATGCTTTCATTATTCCATAAGCCAAAAAGAGCATTAAGCCATGGTATTTAGATGGAATAATATAACCTTTAGAAATACCCTACTTTTGTATTTGCAGATTTAATTAAGGCTGAGTGAGTAGAAAAATCTGCTTCAAAACTGCCAACCTATTAAAAACGAGAAGATACACAAAGGGAGATATTTGTGTTCTGTGATCAGATTCATGGAAAACCTGCTGAAGTGGGAGATCTATAGTTCCTCTCAGGATAGAGACTGTTCTACTTAATGGATTATCAAGAATTTATTATAAAAAAAAGTTTCACTGAATTTAAGCAATATCTCATTCTGGAGAGAAGGTTTCAAAGAATATGTGAACATGATGCCAGTGTACGAGGCTGCACCAGTGATCCTTGCAGAGAACTTGAACTCTTTCTTTTTCCGGAGTTAGTCCTCCTCCTTGTTTCCTATCCCTACTTGCAAATGGGGACCATGTCTTTTCAATCCTGCTTTCCTAAGTTTCTTGTTCTAGGAGAAGGTGATCGATGAAGAGTCCTCTCTCTCTATTTCAGCAACCCTGTTTCTCCAGCCCACTCACTACAATGCAGCGGCCATAAGGGATCTGGAATGGCTGCCAAGCCCACTGGTTAAAGCCAGTTGTTGGCCTGGAGTGAATTCTCAGCCCTGAAAGAGCACTCAGAGCCTCTGTCTGGAGACTTCCTTCCAGACTCCTCTTTCCTGACCTCCCCCTGACCCCTGTTCTGAGCTCTGGATGCTCTGAGTTTGGTTAACTTGACTATGTCATTGCTCTTTGCCTCACCAGTAATGTTTAATATACCTGGTTCCTCCTTTCTTCTCTTCTTGGAGAACCACGTATGCTATCCGCTCACCAAGGACAACAAATCAAGTATTTCCTCCCTTATAAAGCCTTTCTGATGGCATGTGCCCCTCCCAACCATACTGCTCTCTGGTCACTCATGATTTCTCATATAAAGCACCAGATACATTAGGGTACTGATGTATATGATTGTTTCCTTCATTAGACCATGAGTCCTTTGAATGAACGGACCCTGTATTAGTAGTTTCTATACTCTCAGCACTCAGCACGTTAAATGCTTGTACTTTTTTTTTTTTTAAGATTTTATTATTTATTCGACAGAGATAGACACAGCCAGCGAGAGAGGGAATACAAGCAGGGGGAGTGGGAGAGGAAGAACCAGGGTCATAGCAGAGGAGCCTGACGTGGGGCTCGATCCCATAACGCCGGGATCACGCCCTGAGCCAAAGGCAGACGCTTAACTGCTGTGCCACCCGGGCGCCCCGAATGCTTGTACTTTAAAGCAAATAAGCAAACACAACAAAGCTCATGTAATATTTTGAATAAACAAATAATTAAATGAATGAGTGAATGTACAAGTAGGTGAGCAAGTAAATGAATGCAAGAATGGAGAGATTAGCTATTAATGGCATTTTCTATCTGATTTCCATATACTAATGGTCCTGACCCAGTTGTAACTATTGCGTATCACTGACTGTACGCAACTGTAATTGTGGGAGACGGTTAAGCAGATACAGTTGGGTACAGGGAGCTCTGGATTATAAACCCAACCAAAATTTTTCCAACTTGGGAAAAAAGGGCCAAATTTCACACCCTATGGTTATTCACTGGCTGAGGTTTACCCCATAGTGGCTCAGAATGGTAAGAAAGGAACAGATGTCAACTGCTGTCAGGCAGTAGGGCAACTAGGAGCTGGGGGCAAGACTGTAAAGCTTTTCAGTAATATATGAATCTTTAATAATTTAATGGGACAAGTCGCATTCATTGAGATGCATAGGTATTCCACAGGAACAAACTCTATTAGCTGCTGCTGTGTTGTTGCCCCAGTGAGGTGCCAGAGCCAGGACAGATGTTTCCCTTCCCTTCCACCTGTGCACCACCTCCTCTGTACACACACACACACACACACACACTCTCTCTCTCTCACACACACAAACAAAAGTGTGCGTGCACTCACCCGCACACACACTCACACACACACAAGAATTATCTTAAAATTTAAAACACTTTTTTTAGTAGAGTGATTGTGAGTAAAAAATGCTAAAGCTTTGACATTAACAAGTCTTTAAAATTCTACATGCATTTGTTACAAGTTCTGCATTTTGGATAAGTTACTGAAACTCAGAGCCTTAATCTTTCCATCTGTATAATGGAAATAAGAATGCCCCACTATTTTTAATGATTTGTCAAGAGGGAATTTAGTGTATGTCTAAACATTTTAACATTTCAATAGCATTCCTCCTGTTGTTGTCATTCCACCTGTGCTAACACTAATTAAGACTAAATGTGTATTATCTGCTAAATAGACAACTTTTCCATAATATACTAATTCTGAAGGGGTGTGTATATAAGTGCATATTATCATGTTATGAATTTAATAAATTAAAGGAAAGAAATTTTAGTCAAAAGCAAATTAGTTATGTTGACATTTGATTGATGGGGCAAATAACTAATCATTGATTATTGTTATTTACTCTTGTTTTATTTATCCTTAATCCTTAATTTTAATGCATTCTTAAAACATTTTTAACGTTTTATTCTACACTACTCATTTTTTATCTTAATTTGTTTTTAGTTTACTACAAATTATGTTTTTTTTTAAAAGTAAAAATTTGGAAGATAAACGTAAGTATGAAAAATAAAAATATTAAATATATCAAGATTTATCATTTCCTAGAATATGGAGTATATATTAAAAATATGCTGTTTTGTAAAGATATTAAATGGCATAGAAAAAAGCTCAAAATGCATTAAGAAGTATATCTATGACATAGTATATTAAGGATAACCCCAAGTATACTGGGTGGGAAGAAAGTCCTGAAAAAATGTTCACCAAAACCTTGTTTAAGGGAGAAATCACTGGGGCTCCTGGGTGGCTCAGTCGTTAAGCATCTGCCTTTGGCTCAGGGCATGATCCCAGCGTTATGGGATCAAGACCCGCATCAGGCTCCTCCGCTATGAGCCTGCTTCTTCTTCTCCCACTCCCCCTGCTTGTGTTCCCTCTCTCGCTGGCTGTCTCTATCTCTGTCAAATAAATAAATAAAATCTTTTAAAAAAAAAAAAGGGAGAAATCACTGATGAATTTTCTTTTTTGTGATTTTGTATTTTCTAGATTACATATAAAGAAAATAGTATTTAGTTAGAAAATGTTTAAAAAATGGGAGGCAGTTTGTATTAATTTTCAATGCATTTACTAAATAAAACCTTTCTCAACAAACACACCTAATCCAAACTAAGTTAAACTATACATGAAAGATTTAGTGTATTTCTTTAATACCTTCATTTAAGTTTTATTTCTGCCATATTTTAGGAATTTTTATGATTTGTTTTTCTCAAGTCCTTCCTCAAAACATCTGACTTGACTCTTTCAACCTCATCGCCTATACAAATGTGTTAACAATCTCTACCTTCTGCCTTCTATCAAGACCCACCGTAAACCCTATCTATCTTCTATGACAGTATGAGCAGCCAGGCTAAAAATGATCACCTTTTACTTTTAACTCCTAAGTTACTGACCATGGCCTGTTTGAGAGACTTGAAGTCAGTCAGAATTTGAATACCTTACTTTCTACTTTGTAACCATGGACATTTTTTTTTTTAATTTCTCTGAGGCATACTTTTCTTATTTATCAAAATGAAATAATAATTGCAGTTACCTTCTAGAATAATCATAGAAATAATGAGATTATACTTACACATTTCCCAGGGTGATTTCCCACCTAGAATAGATGCTTATTCAATTTCAATTTCTTCCTCACCTTCTTCTACCCTTGCATTCATGCTCAGCAATCAATCCTTATGTTAGCATTTTCTAGTTACTTTTAAATGTTATTTGTTCTGTTATCAGTCCATTTATTGCTGCTTTATTAATAAAAGTTGTATTTTATTTGGAAAAGCAAACATAAAGCTGTTAGCGAATGATAAATCCATGCAAAAGTTCACAGAAAAAAACTTCATTAGAGACCCTCATTCTTTCCTCTCCTGCAGCAACTAATGAAGTAATCCATGTTAACAAGTTCGTGTATACTTTTCCAACTTTCTCTATACACATACACATAAAATTACAGACATCTAGGATATCTGCTGTTGTTTTTGTTTCTTTTTTACAACTGTCATTCCTTAATTTTACGAACATTATTATAGAACAATAGATATTAATCTAGATGTGTGTTTTTTTTAAAGATTTTATTTATTTGACAGAGATAGAGACAGCCAGCGAGAGAGGGAACACAAGCAGGGGGAGTGGGAGAGGAAGAAGCAGGCTCCCAGTGGAGGAGCCTGATGTGGGGATCGATCCCAGAACACCAGGATCACGCCCTGAGCTGAAGGCAGATGTTCAACGACTGAGCCACACAGGCGCCCCCTAATTGAGATGTGTTTTTAATAATTTCCTAATACTTTATGTACTTATGTCAGTTCATTTAATCCTATGCCTTTAATAAGCACTCACTTTCTCAACCTGTGACACTTTTAATTGCATAAAGAAGAGCTGGTTCCTACCTTTTTCATTGTTAACATAGTCCTAATTCTCTCTCCCACCTTTAAGGAATGAGTTATGATTGTTCAAAGTTAACGGTATCTACTCAATTCTCCTTTATTAGTGATTGGTCCATGGATGAGCATGTGGCCATGTTCTTTGCAGTGGGACTTAAGGAGAGGTATACTGGGTATTTACTTCCCTTCCCAGATTAAAACACCATAAATTTGGGTCAAGGAACAATTTTGGCCTTGTCCCTTCTGTACTACTTAGGATGCCATTATTTGTCACTTATGACCATGAGGAAATGACTGAGTTAATTCTAGAAACCCCAGATGAGACATCAGTGAACTACTAAATCAACCATGAGACCACCATGCTTTAAACTTCTTACTAATTAAGCAATAAATATGCATAGGATTTAAAATTCTGTTAATAGAGCAGTATCCTATTGCCAACAAAGCCTTCTAAGGGATATGCAGATAGTAGAAAGTTGTAAGTGTTGATATTTTCATTGCTCAACTGAATACATGAAACTTACATATGAAAATCTGGTGAGATTGCCTTCTTCATCATGAAATTACCAATTGACCCTTTATCAATCTTTGGAGACCAGTGACTTAGGTAGCATATTACTCAGTGTGGTGGAGCTATAATTCATAGACCTGCCATTTCATATGGTCTGCTTACAGACCAAATCGACATTAAGCCTCCAAACAAACTTCAAAGTTCACGGTTGATACAGCATGTATGCTTTTGATGAAGTGGTTCTTAAAATCTATTAGTGCACTAAATTGTTATTTTAAAATATTTGTGTATTATGCCTTAAGGCATGTTTTAATTGGCTCTTCTTTCTTTCTCATTAACCAGGTTGGAGGTCCATCTTTCCTGAGGATCTTAATGGAAGATGATAATGGCAATGTGAGATGTCACTGATTTTTAAGTTTTTTTTTTTTTTTTTTTCTTTTAGGAAGAATCCTATGCAAAGTAATCCTGAAGACATGGCCACTGCATAATAAAGAAAGATGAGTGGTGATGACATTTTCATTCTTAATATTTAATTTGTATAGTCCTCCCTCCCCCCACCCGAGCTCTGGCTTCAGGGACTTTCCAATAATGAAATTTAAAATTTTGAGACTGCTTTATTTCTCTGAAAGTATTTTTCCCTTGATATAGATAGATAGATAGATAGATAGATAGATAGATAGATAGATATAGATATTTTATTCCTTTCAGGTGGGATCCGTATCACACCCTTTGAAGTGAAAACTCCACAGTGAATTGTACCTACTGAAACCAAACATTTTAGGGGAGTTGACAGAATTCCACGTCACCAAGGCTGGGAGGCACTCATGGGATGTTAGCTCTTGCAAGATGCATTGTGAATGAAGCTCCCTGGGTCTTTCAGGAATTACAGATAGGATATATACTGTTCTAGTACCCCTGGTGAGAGACTTGAAGCATGCCCTTATGCAGAATGGGGAAGAATCATGAAAAATAAGTGAAAGTAAAAGTCAGGGAAAGCAGACTTTGGCAACCAGTTCCCTTTTCTCTTTCTGTAAGTGGTAATGCCATAAAAAATGGCATCAGTAAATGTGGAAGAAGAAAGGAAGAAATAACCGGAAATATTTTCCCTTTTTTTAAGAATAGGAATTTCCTAAATTTTGTTAAATTTCTAGGTCAGAGGTCTTTAGCTATATTAATTAATTCATCCATTTCTTTTCTTTTCTTTTTTAAGATTTTATTTATTTATTTAAGAGAGAGCGCAAGTGGGGTGAGGGACAGAGAGAGAAGCAGACTGCACAGAGCAGGGAGCCTAATGTGGGGCTCAATTCAGGGACTCCAAGGTCATGACCTGAGCCGAAGTCAGCCGCTTCACCGACTCATCCTCCCAGGCTCCCCATCTTTATTAATTGTTCTTTTACTTTAAACAAAACTGGGGGAGGGCTATATCATCATTCTGAAAAAAAATGAGGCACATTTTTGTCCTTAATGAATTTGCAATATACTATTAATGAAATCATATTCAAATCAAATATTAACAATTCTTAGTCCTTATTTTGGTGAGGATGCTATGTTATATGCTAGGGATATAAATAGGTTTAAGCAGCAGTCCTTTTTAAATTTCTTCAATGCTTTATTCAACAAATATTTCTTGACCATCTTCTTATGACAAGCCTGTGTCAGATACTTGGATAAAGTGTTGAATTCAAAACCAGACAGTTCATAGAGTTTGCAGGAAAGGGGGAATTACTGATAACTTAATGTGAATATGTGGAAAAAGTTTAAAAAGCAGGGATTCATTTTTAGGCAGGAGAAATTGTCTCAGCAAAGCCAAAGAACTGGGAATAAACTGGTCCTGTGTTGGCAAATATAAATAGAGTTTGAAAAGTACATGCTGAACCTGGGGAGAATATTTGGAACAGTAGCAGGGCACCACACCCTAGTTTCTTCTGTTGGTTGTGGAAGTGATAATTGCAGAAGGAATTCAACTCTGAGTGATCTTTTCACATGGGTATTGGCTTAGTGAGAGGGCATTCTTAGTGAGAGGGCATTTCTCTCACCTTAATTTTTAAAGGGGAGAAAACAGGGGCGTCTGGGTGGCACAGTCAGTTAAGCTTCAGACTCTTGGTTTCAGCTCAGGTTGATCTCAGGGTCATGAGATCAAGGCCTGAGTCAGACTCTGCGCTCAGGGTGGAATCTGCCTAAGATTCTCATTCCTTCTTCCTCTGCCCCTCCCCCTTGCTCTCTCTGTCTCTAAAATAAATAAATAAATCTTTAAAAAGAAAAGGGAGAAAACATAAATTTACTTCTTCATTGTTTATTGTAAAGGCATTTAAGGGATGTACAATGTGCCAGACACAGAGTATATCGATATGAATAAGATAGCCCTCTCCCCTTTCTTCAGGAGGTGATAGTCTACTGAGGGAGCATGACCATCTGGTGTGAGTAGGAACCACAAAAACAAATTAAAGGGAGGAGCCAGAAGTTGAGAGGCTTCTATCACCAGTGTGGTTGTTTCAGGGGGGTTCGCTATCAAGATTTTTAATGAGATGAGATTGTGAATGGTATAAGCAAGCCTCAGCAAACTACAGCTGGTGGATCAAATCCAGCCCACTGCCTGTTTTTGGAGGGCCCTTGAGCTGAGAATGTTTTTTACATTTTTAAATAGTTACAAAACTATCAAAAGAAGGATAATTTTTCACAACACCAAAATTATACCATAGTCAAATTTCAGTGGCAGCGAGGTTTCATTGAAACATAGCTGTGCTCATTTGTTTATGTGTTACCCGTGGCTGCTTTTGCATTAAAACAGCAGAGTTGGGTAATTATGACAGGTTCTATGGCCTTCAAAGCCCAAAACACTTACCATCAGGCCGTTTATAGAAAATGTTCATTGTTCCTGATAGACAACAATCATCAGCTAGCTGGTTCTGTCCCAAAGTCTCAGGGGTGATTGTGTCCAGACAGGGGTAGAGTCCAGGCCTCTATACTCCATCCAGGCCACAGTTCTAGGGCTGCTCTTCGTTGCTGGTCTCCTGCCCTGTCCCGCACTCAGACTGAAGCCTGTGCTTGCTTGGCTCTGTGATGCTGCTTCACTATTCAAAGAAAAGGCAAATTCTTACTATTCGTTACAAGTGTTTCCTTTCAGGGAGGCTTTAGAATCAATGAACAAGTTGAAGAAAAGAGCTATTTTGCTTTAGGTATCCCACCTAGGCACAGCTCCTTTGTCCAGAGTGTGCTCACATAATTGGGGGTGACTATGGCAACCCAATGGAGGTGAATAAATAAAATTGCACCGTTCTCTTCCAGAACCACTATGGTCATTCAAATTACATGTGCTGTTTCTGAATCCAGCTTATTATTCCAAATTCTTTTATTTGGATGATTTCTCCCTCAGATCAGATCATCCTTACAAGTGCTCTGTTGTTAGTGGGGACTCTTGCCCCTTCATTTTACCCAGTGTCGGTGGCTGTGACCATGTACACACTTGGGCTGCCTTCCCAGGAGATTGCTGAGCCTCCAAGTCACTCACCAAACAAACACCAATGTACAGAAGTCTCCTGAATTCACCCTCCAATGATATAGGTAAGTTTGCTTTTCAGATTTTGAAAATTAAAAATAATAATAATAAAAAAAATCAAAGACTGAATTTCTTTTCAAAAGTAAAATAATAAAAAAAAAAGCCCAAAACAACAAAAAAATCCTCCTCAAAAATAGAAGAAAATTGAGTGTGACTTTTTAAGGAAAAGAAAGTGGAACATGTTCCATGGGCAGACATTTCCTCCAATAAAGGTCAAGGTGATCTATGGCCAGTCTGGCCCTTTCAGTAGGAGTTTATATTTGAAAAGATACTTGATAGTGATAATCCTTTTCTTAGAGACACAATTGTGCTAAGCAAAATGTAGTCAAGCACTGGCTAAATTAATACAGCTTGACACCAATAATAAACTACACAGATTCCTGTGATCTTCATCACTCTCGGTTTGTATGAAATGTCATCCTGGTAGGTGAGGTATGGGTAGATGGTGCACAATGACGGGTAGTGTGGGTGGATGTCCACTAGGACCTTTTGTTAAGGGACATCGCAACTACTGCGGTCGGATCTTTGGAAATTATATCTTCTTCCCTTTGCTTAACAAGCACATGGCAAAGGCTACTTTGATTTCATTATCTTGCCCATTTGTTCTTGTTTAGATTCTGTATATTACAAAATGAGGATTTATTTCCGTACCTTTGTTTCTACTCTCTGTCTCTTGTTACCCACTATTACATTCCAAATCAATGTGAAGTTTTTACTATTTGAAACATTAGTCTCCTAAGGATTATCACTGTGGAGGGAAAATGTCCTTATAGTAGTTGGAACTGTACCGTGTTTCTGCTGCACTGTCAGAACTGAAGGTAAGGCATATTAAAAATATGTGTCCCTTTTAACCAGTGCCAACATAGTAAGAGAAGACAGGCAGATGCCCTGCAACTTACTCTCCCTGGGTAAGTAAGCAACCTTGAAAAAGGATTTTGGGTTCATTCGAAAGAAACGAGGTTTCTTGGGGACCACAGGGAGGCCACCAACAGTGTCAGTGCTGTGCTAGACAGCATTGGGGGGTTTTATAGACATTGGGTTTTATTTTTCACGTTTAATTTCCTTGATGAGGAAGGCACTGTTGACTACATATTATTTGTGTCTGATATTCAAAGAAAGATGTAGGTGACTTGCCCAGGGTTGTATAGCTTTTGAAAACCTAAGGCAAGAGTTTGTCTGACCCCAAAGTCAACCTGTTTTCCTTCACATAGCCCTTAAGTCTTTCCTGGTAGTTGAGCGAAGATAAGCAGTCCATGGCCAGGCCCTCAGTAAATAAATGAGTCTCAAACATAAAAAGTATGGCATAGAGAACAGTCAATAAGATTGTAATAACACTGTTTGGTGACAGATGGTAGCTACACTTATTGTGAGGAGCACTGAGTATTGTACAGAAGTGTTGAATCATTGTATTGTATGCCTGAAACTAATATAACCCTGTATGTTAACTATACTTCACTAATAATTAAAAAAAAAAAAAGCATGTCTTCAGCCAGTCTTACTCATTCCCTAGACCATGTTTGCCCTTCCACATGGCCTATAGTCCTGCTTATGTCCTCAAGGATAAAGTCCCTCCCTATTTCCTGGGGCTGGTTGTTAGATGGTAGGGATGAATATCAGCTTTATAGACAAAGTCTCTGATTTCAAATAATTTTTATTCTGAAAGGAGGAGTAGTACAGCCATGAGTTGTGCTATTATTAATAATGCTAAATAGAGATGACATTTATCATTTGCTCTGTGCATATTAGAAATGTTATTTCTGAATTATCTGAACAACAGTGTGATGTAGCTGGGAGCATTCCCAGTGTCTAGAAAAGGAACCAGAACACTGATGAACATAAGCAGCTCACTCAACTTCACAGCAGTTAATGGCAGAGGTGGAACTTGAGCGTATGGCCATGTACTGCCAACATTCCTCCCTGCTCCCAAATCATTGCAACCCAAATCAGAGTGCAATAAAAAAGACACCAAAAAGGCAAATATGTTTGGTGGAGGAGGGTAGAAGTCATTGAGTTTGATTAGTGTTTTGAACTGAGTATCTGTGTTCTCTTGCTAAATTAATTATGTTGAAGCCCTAACCTGCAAGGCGATGCTATTTGGTGATGGGGCTTTTAGTGGGTAATTAGGGTTAGATGAAATGACATGAGCTGATGGAATTAGTGACCTTAGGAAAAGTGATACCAGAAAATTTGGAATCTCTTTCTGCCATGTGAGGAAACTGTGAGAAAGTGGCTACCTACAATCCAGAAGATAGCTCTCACCAGCACCTGACCATGCTGGCATCTTGCTCTTGGACTTCCCAGTCTCCAAAAACTGTGAGAAATAAAATTTCTGTTGTGCAAGCCACCTAGTCTATGGTATTTTGTTAGGGCAGCCAGAGCATACCAAGACGATTTTGCTACAGAGAAGTAGGGGGGTGTTGTAACAAATTCTGGCTGTGTGGAAGCAGCTTTAGAATTGAGTATTGGGTAGGAGCTCGAAGCGTTTTGAAGTGCATGCTAGAAATACAGACATAAAGAATGATTGTAGTGAGGTATCAGATGCAAATGAGAAGCATGCAATTGAAAACTGGAAGAAAGGCGATCTTTGCGGTAAAGGCCATGGCTGAACGATTTTTAGTGTCTTGTGAGCAGTAGAATCAGGTGTTTAGTTGAGGGTATTTCTTTTTTTTTTTTAAGATTTTATTTATTTATTTGACAGAGAGAGAGAGCACAAGTAGGGGGAGCAGCAGAGGGAGAAGGAGAAACAGTTCCCCTGCTCAGCTCTCTGCTCCCCCAATGCAGGGCTCAATACCAGGACCTTGGGATCATGACCTGAGCGAAGGTAGACACTTAACCAACTGAGCCACCCAGGCACCCCATGGATATTTCTAAGCAAATTTTTGAACGAATGGCTTTGACCCTCCTGATTGCTTTTAGCAAAATACAACAGGAGAGAGATGCATTGAGGGAAAAAAAATGTTAAGCAAAAAGGAACCAGGAGATCTGGAAAATTCTGAGCCTACCCAAACAGGAAAAAATAAGGAATCTTGTTCTGAAGAGAGCACTAAGCATGTGACTGGACAATCAAGAGCCCTTGAGCTTAATTCACCATCTCAACAGAAGCCAGGAATAGAGTTGGGATCATACCTGCAGAGACAGAGCCAGTGTGAACTAAAGAGGACATGGGAGGTGGAATGGAATGAAGACCACTGGATTTCTTGGATTCTACAGTATGGGACCATAGAACTATTTGAACATGCGCTATCCTCCAAGAAAAAGAAAGATGGACCCCAAGAGTGCTGCCACCCTCTCCACAGAACCCAAGTGCGCAGGCCTGGGGCAAGGCTGCCTCTGCCTGGGATTCAAAGGGGGAGGCTGCTGACTACCAGGGCCATGTGGGTAGGCCCAGCATGTTCACTTCACGGACATTTGCTGTACCTGCAGCAAATGTCACTGGGCTGGGGAGAGGGCTCAACCACTCTCTCTGCTCCTGAATTTCTAAGAGGCCTAAGAGACCACCTCACTCTTTCCATTAGAGCTCAATTTAAATTAACTCTTTTGCCTTTGATTATAAGCATTATTTTGACATTTCTGTCTTTTGAATTCAACTCTATTTTTCAGAATTGCATGTTTAGAACAGTATAAAAAATTTGGAAGTGCAGTGGTGTTTACAATTAATCGATCATAGTCCGTTCCAGATTTCCTGCTTCTTCACTCCCACTACTTCACTTGATTAGCTTTAGAAAACAAAAAACAAAACTTGGAAACATTTACCAATTTATCTATTTTCATACCCTTGAGATATTGTGAGGTAGGGGAAACTAACAGGGCCTGAATTCTCTCCTTAGCAAGTAAAGACATTTTGAGATCATTGGAGCTGACAGAAATTGATTTATTCATTCATCCAATGTGAATGTGTCAAAGGACCACTCCATGCCATGCTTTGGTGAACAAGACTCAGAAGACCACACCCACAGGGAGTCTATATCCTAGACAGGGCAGACAGAAAGTAAACAGACACATAACCCGAAATTTAGATAATTTCACATAGAGAACAGTGCATAGGAAGGGCAAAGGAGGATTGTGGGTAAATAAGAACACAGGTCATATTGAAGGAGAAGGGGAACAATGGTGAGCATTGCCTTACGAAGTCCTCTGTGGGGAAATTAATGACATTAATGAGCAGACACTCCATCAGAGTATTGGAAAAAAGTGCAAACCAGGCTAAAGCAACAGCGAGTATGACAGCCATGAGGGAGGAATGCTCTTTTCAACTCTGAGAAAGGAAGAGGAGATGCGGCTTTCGTGGGATGAGCACTGGGTGACACTCAATGAACTGGAGCCAGAAGGGAGCAGGAGCTTATTTAGAAAAACCAGTAAGAAGCTATGCAACAGAAGAGGAAGATCTTTTTCCTCATTCTTCAAAGCCGCTGAGTATGAGAATCTGAGATCCCAATCTGCTGCCATCACCCCTCCTGCACACACTCTGAAGATTACACTGACCTAGGATAAGTTAAAACAAGAAGACTTATCTGCACCTCGAAGCCCTGGGGTTGCCTCTCCATCGTGGTCCATTCTACATGTAACATGGTCTTCCAGGCTCATGGGAGAGTAGACTTTATCAACTTGCTATTCAGTGGGGAACCTTTGTGCCTTTGCTAATTATTTCCTAGGTATGAAATCATGTCTTCTCTACTTATCCCTCAGCTGAAATGCCAGTTCTTGTAAAAAATCTACTCCAACCTCCAGAATTAGATTCATTTTCTGAGTTTTCACATTACCATTTCATGTTCCTTTGATTCCTACCGCTGTACTTATTTTATTCTTCTTGTTATTACAGCATCTTTATCTTTGTTCTGTGTTAATTATGAAGTCCAAGAATCATGAGACTTTATGCCTCCTAACATCATTTCTCCCAGCACCTCCAAAAAGCCTCCCTTGAACCCACCAGATGACAGGAATAACCACATTTGCACTTACCTAACAGAGAACTTGACAAACAGTACTGCATGTTGCTGATCTGTTGTTTTTGTCTCTACTTATCTGAGATAACTGAACACAAGCCTGTGTCTTACTCATATTTTTACATCTACAGCTGAACCCAATTCCTTATACCATGTGAATGCTGAATAAATAATGAATAAATAAATAGAGGTTCGGGGTTTAATAAAAGTTGATTGCCTGAATTTAGCTTAGAAATTCAGTTAACATCCAGAAGTATTTTTTTTTTAAAGATTTTATTTATTTATTCGACAGAGATAGAGACAGCCAGCGAGAGAGGGAACACAAGCAGGGGGAGTGGGAGAGGAAGAAGCAGGCCCATAGCGGAAGAGCCTGATGTGGGGCTCGATCCCATAACGCCGGGATCACGCCCTGAGCTGAAGGCAGACGCTTAATCGCTGTGCCACCCAGGCGCCCCTATCCAGAAGTATTTTTGAATACTCAGATTGTACAGAAAAAAAATTTACTAGGTATTGAAAGTTAGAAATAATTAATTAATATGCTCTTTGTGCAACAGGCTATTGCAGAAAATTGTAGTCTCTCTTCCCTAAAAGCTCTTAGAAATAAGAATATTCTGAGGGTTTGATCCCACCAATAAAATGAGATTTAGCTTGAATATAGAAAAGTATTATCTAGATCTTAATTTTATGTCCATAAAAATAAAAACAAATAAAATGCATAAATAAATAATAAATAAGTAAAAATAAAATAGGCAGTGCTAAAATATTTATTATGCGTATATGCTTACATAATATATACATAGGATTTATACTACATATTTGCTATGTTTCTGAAGAGCAGCTCAAAATTATATTAATAAAATGTACTCTCTACTTGGTACTATTATGAAACATAATTTGTATTTTTGTTCAATGAAATGACTTTATGAATTATGTTAAATATTACTCGTTATGATATCAACTAATTATTGGTTGATTTAATTATATAAGAAGAACAATTACTCCAGGCCCCTGGTTAAAGGACTGGGATGGTTGGATAAACCTAGAAATAATTTTCTGTGTGAGATGATTTATTAGAATTGGGGAACACGCCTAAGTGTTGAAGACAAGTGAAGAAGGAAAGCGACACTTTGCAATGACAGCCACGAGGAATGTGCCCAAGTATAACAACATTACAGCAGGTGAAAGTGGGTGCATATGTATCATTACCATGAAATATGGTAGGGGAATTGGATATATGTCTTTGTTTGCCTCAGCGTTACTCTTTATACAATAATCAGTGTTATCCTCCTTCTGCCACCCTGTTTTAAATCATTGAAAATGGTTATTTCTGATGTTTTGCCAAAGGACAGAATATTGTTTGCTTCACAATCACATTTGTCCTCCAGGCATTCCACATTCATCCTTTTGGCCACGTGCATCTGCAAACCCTTTCATGGAAGAAGGAGGAGAGGCCAGATTGGAACCCCAGATAAAGGACCTGGACCCTGGATGTGGAAAATAATGCCACTTCATCGCCTGGTGGCACCATCAGCATGAAGCCATTTTTCTCTTCTTTTTTCACCTTGCATCTTCCTTTGGAAGATTATTGATAGATAGGTATCTGTGAACCCGTTTCTATTCTTTAAGATATCCAGCTCATAATGTATAATAAAAATATGTTTATGTTTTCCTTCCATAAGATTAAAATGTTTTTCTTCACCTTCCTTTACAGAAAACACATTTCAGAGTCAATAGAAAAGACTTCTCCAGATCCTCTCATAGCTCAAAGAAGCCATATAGAAAACAGTAATCCATTTATAATACAATACAGTTTATATACTGGGATATGAATCATATTTTTGTACCAAGTAGAAAGAGATTTGACAGTTTAAGATGGATTCCTCAAAGCTGATGCTAAGGAAATTTCTGTAAAAGAAATATGTTTCCTTAATCATTTCTCTTATAGTGCTGGGGATATGCTTGCGCAGTTAAAATGTTAAGAGTCAACAAAATTTGAATTGAACCAGAGGTGGAAAGGGAGCCTGCATTTGACATGGGGGGTATTATGGTAATACAGGATTTTATTGCATATTTCTTATTTTGTGAACCTCTCTTCTCTATTATCACCTTTTGCCCATGAAATTTGCAAATGGAATTCCATTTCCTTTTCCCACCACACCTTTCCAAGACTCTGTAGTTACAACCACAACTCCCAGAACTTTATTGACCTGGAGAAATAATCACTAAAACCACATCTCCCAAATTAAAGCACACCTTACATTTCAATTTCCATCCAATTCCGTTTAACAGGCCAGAACTTTGATTTGCCAAATAACTAGAGTTATATTTTTTAAATAGGAACATGGTCACAAATTTGGGGACACAAAGGCTACGATATTACATTTTAGGATGGGGCAGGGGACAGGGGAGTGCAGAGCTGAATTTTAGCACCAGGTCTGCCCTCGAGTTTCTGACTGACCTTGAGTAAGTCACGGAAAATCTGTGCCAGTTTCTTTAAACTTGAGATGAAAGGCTTGTGCTAGATATATGACATTCTTTCCACGTATAAAATTATAGATTCAAAGTGAGTGTTGAAACTGGGAAAACTATCTAAGAATTTTGCAACCTGATCAAGGTATCACCAAAAAGCCTGCTGATATCAGTCTGCCAGGAATGTCTATTTCGGAAATAGCCCAGTGGAATGAGAGGGCATTAAAGGGTGTGGAGAGTTTAACTGTATGGATGAGGAACTTGTCACAGATGCAGCTGAGGAAGTGTCCCTTTTGCAGAACACATTATCATTTAAATTATTTTCCATTTCCACATAAAAATCATCCTTAAAAAAAAAAAGTCCCAACAAATAAAAAAAATGGAGGAGAAAGGAGGTAATTGTGAGAATTCCTGGTATTTCTTTTGACTTGCACATGTGTATGACTGTGGTAAGCTGATGATTGAATAGTTTGCTTTTTTTTTTTTTGATGGCTCGAATATCTTTGTAAAGCAGCAACAACAACAAAAATCCCTGAATATTCGTAGGTGCTTCCACTGCTTAAAAACATATTATTTTCAAACTTCACTTTTATGACCAGGAACTTTTCATGCTAAATATTGTAAATTATATTCTACATAAGTACATTTTGTTTCACTGCTGATATGTATCAGTTGAATTCCAAGGAATATTTGGAAGCAACCAGACCCCTACTTCTTTGTTCTTCTACAGTCAACAGAAGTGCATTTTAGGTAATGGTTTATTTGGGTCAAGGGTCTAGCCGAGTTTAAACAAAGGAGTGAGAGGAACAGTGATTTGGCTGAATGGTTACTTCTGTTGTCTTTTCATTTTTCTCTATTAAAGTTGTCACTGGAACTAGAGGCATTCTATCTTAACAACTGACTTTAAATCTTAATGTTGTATCAATTTTCCAGCCCGCAATGCTTAAAGTTATCCTGAGCTCCAGAAGTCATCCCTTTAATTCCCGTTGATTGATTTTTTAAAATCCCAGATTAACAGAAATTGGGGATTAGAATGATTCAGTAAAACTGCAGATGGTGCTTCATGCTTTTGAAGAATCAATGGGAATTATAATTTATTTAAACTTTTATATTTATGTTGATGCAATCTGAGGAATAGTGGCTAAAACAGATCAAACAAAGTATTAAAAATAAAAATAATGCTTGCAAATTGAGCTGCTATTATGAGAGAGGAAACTCATAGATACAAATATTCATTAATCGGTCTGACTGTGAGATACTCTTGATGGCATAGGTTCAACAAAAGGCAGCGAATCTTGCTGAGAGAGTAGTCAGTGTTTAGAAAGATTCTAGAAGCCAGTATGATGGTAAAATGAGATTGCAGCTGAGCACAGCCTTCCTGGAGTAGCAATGACCACCCAAGAGTGAGAGTAAACATAAGCTTCTTGTGTGATCACAAAAATCACCCAATATACCAATTAAATATTCCCGCCAAGCTTTGCTGAATTAGTTTTCTTTTTAGTTATGCTCACCTAATCATGTTAGTCAATTTCGGTCAGTCAAAAAGAGTGACATAAGAAAATATAAAATAAAACATAAAAATAAATATAAGCAATATTGCATCTATCCAATTAATATAATTAGGTGAAGATATAATTAATCTGTGTATCCCATTTATAGTCAAGGGATACAGGGTCACAAATCTTTTTCTTTTAAAATTAAATGTCTTTGAGACTTAGAGCCACCCTCTAGAAAAATGTTTTTCTTCCCCCTTTGAAATCCTTGCTCTGATACAAAATGGCCTTTGGGATGTTGATCAAAGGACTGAGTCTTGGTCAGCATGCCTGAAGAAAGGGAAGGGCAAGGAGCCTGCTCTCAACCCCATGGCTGAGCTTTCCCATTGCAGTTGCTCTTCCTGCCACAAGGTGTCCGTAGTGAAATACAGGCCATCCATTCCCGGGGGGTTCTGGTTACCCTAGCTGAGGTCAAAAAACTTTGCATTTCAGGTTTAATTGGGGCAGCCTGATAATCTCTATCATGAGCCCTGGAGACATGTCAGCCTTCAGGCACCCCAATTCAAGAAAAGATTTTGCAGATGTAGGGCAGCTACCACACTGCAGAAAGAGATGTTCTATCTTCTCACAGTGCTTCTGCTTAGTCCTATTCCCCAGGTGCCCAGCCAGTATAGTGACTTTCAACAGATTAATTAATTAACTTAATAACAATTATTATTATAATTAATTATTATATAAAGTTTACTATGTGCAACAGAGGATTTAATACAAGTGACATATATTAATTAAATCCTTAACAATCCTAGGACTTAATCCTCATGAGCGTCATTGAATAGAAAAGTAAACTGAGGTACATAGAGGTTTGCAATTTTCCCACAGCCATGCTGTTTGCAAGCTCAAGAGCTGGTATTCAAACCCTGATAATTTAGCACTAAATAAGAGTTTAGTAATTCTTTTAGTTGGTGTCTGGGCATTTTCCCCAAGGCTGGCGAGGTGTAGAAGGGCCTCTACTCTCTGATCTTCTCCCTTGAACCCTAATGTAGAGAAAGTCTCTCCCACCCTCAGTCTTCAAGGCACAGCTCTATTTCTAATCGGAGGGAAAAGGTGAGAATTTTTGTGATAGGCCACCTTTAGATAGGGCTTCTGGTGTTTGCCCACGTTCAGTGTTCTCCTCTTTCCAGGTACATGGAAGGATTATATTTTCTCAGGCCTTTGTAGTTTCCCACATGAGTGGGCAGACTGGTGTGGAAGTAACCTTTGTTAGTTCAGGCTGAAGCGTTTGTAAGTGATGGTCCTCTAGCACTCTCTTCCCCACCATGGCCTTTGAAGTTGTCATGACAACCAGCCAGTGCAGCCAAAATATGGTGAAACCTTATCAATCAGGGAAGCTGAGTGACTGAGTGGATGGAGCACAGCCCCCACTCCCATTGTCACCTCTACACTGAATGATGATGGACAAGAGACCTAAAATATAAATTTTTACTGTGTTAAAGGTATTTAGTTTAATTTGTTTCTAGCTTAGCCTACCTTAACTCACACATGTAGTTCCAGGTACACAGCCTAGACAGCTGTTGGGAATGCCCCATTCACTTCGATGACTACCCTCAAAAAAGTCTGAATGCCAGTTTTCTGGCAGACTCAGAAAGAAGGCAAAAGAAATCACTATCATAAATGGTCAATCCAGAGGGCAGATGACTCCGGTTACAGTCAAGAGAGCTACTCCCTCTGTATGTGGTAGAGTAGGAAAATCCTGAGTTCTCTTTATCCCATAGACACGCCCAGACTATAACTATAGACAGTAGAACTCTCTCTGAGAATGACCTGTAGACTAACAGAACAGCTCTTCCACAGCTAAAGATATATGGGGTCAGGCAAGGGGTGGGGGGAAGCACACATTGTGATAGGTAGAAGAGTCAAAGAGGCAGTCAGTCCAGTCAAGACCCACACTCCCAGCACCACAACCCATAAGTAGGAGAAATATCACAAATGAAGAGGTCTTTCCTGAGGAGCAAGGGGTTCAAGCCCCATATCAGACAGCCCTGCCCTGGGGACCTATACCAGAAAGACAAGACTCCATAGTGCCTGGCTTTGAAAATCAGTGGGGCTCAGTTCTGGGAGAACCAGAAGGCTATAGGAAACCAAGGCTCTGCTCACAAACTCACTTGCTCTGAGACCCAACACTGAGGCAGCAGTTTCAAAGGCACCCTGGGCCATATGTGAAGGAGATATACTGACTAATTTTAGGGTTGTGCTGGAGGGGCTAGGACTTGTAGGAACTCTGTCTGGGAATGGAAGTGCTGATGGAAGCTATTTTTCTTACTCTTCTACCAAGCTAGTTCAGTACTGGTAAGTGCCATTGCTAATATTCTCCAACTACCTTTGCCCCACCCTGGCATTCTCTCGTGGACCCACCCTTCCAAAACCACCAGGCCCAGCAGGGGTGCCCCCCCCAACCAAGAATCTCTTGTCCTGCCACAACCAGTGGGCAATCTTGCCCTGGACCAGTAGTCTGCAAAGTGTCTACTGCCCTGAAGTTGTGTGGCCCTGTCCATTAGCACACCAGCAGCAGTTATAGCCCAGCCACGAGAGGAGGGAACACTCACCCTATAGAGGGGGCAATCCTGGGACACTTGGTAAAAAAGGGCGGTTGCACTCCTGGATCCCCTAGGACACTTTCTTCATAAGAACACTCCTTCAAGACTAGACAATGAAGCCAATTTACTTAATACATAGAAACATACGCAGAGTCAAAACAACAGACAGAGAACTGAACGAACCAAGATAAGCAAGCTACCTGATATGGAGTTTGAAGTAATAGTAGTAAGGATGCTCACTGAATTAAAAAAATTGATGAACACAGTGAGATCTTCAATAAAAAGATGGAAAATATTAAAAAAGAACCAATTACAGCTGAAGAATAGTTTAACTAGGGGAATCAACAGCAGATTAGATGACGCAGAATAACAGAATGGTGATCTTTAAGATGGGGTGATGGAGATCATTAAGCTACAAACAAACAAAAAAAAGAATTTTAAAAAATAAGGATAGTTTAAGGGACTTATAGGGCACCAAGCATACTAACATTTGCATTATAGGGGTCCTGGAAGAAGAAGAAGAGTGAGAAAGGGGCAGAAATCTTCTTTGAAGAAATAATAGCTAAAATCTTCCCTAACCTGAGATAAGAAACAGACATCTAGGTCCAAGAAGCACAGAAATCCCCAAAGAAGAGAAACCCAAAGAGGTCCACACCAAGGCACACTATAATTGAAAGGACAAAAGTTAAACAGAGAATCTTAAAAATAGCAAGGGAAAAACAACTACAACAGCCCCCCCAAGACTATCAGATGATTTCTTAGCAGAAATTTTGCTGTCCAGAAGGAAAAGGAGAGGCATGATATATTCAAAGTGCTGAAAGGAAAAAAAAAAAAAAAAGAACAACAAAAACAACAAAAAACAACCTACAACCAAGAATACTCTACCCAGACTTTTTTTTTTTTAATTTAGAATTGAAGGAGAGAGAGCATTTCTCAAACAAGTTAAAGAAGCTTATCCTCACTAAAACTGCTTTACAAAAAATGTTAAAGGGATTTCTTTAAGTGGAAAAGAAAAGGCCATAACGAGTCAGAAAATCATGAAACCAAATACCTAACCAGTAAAGCAAACAAATAGGGAAGGCAGTGGATCTAACACGTCTAGAGCTAGTAAGACAGTTAAAAGACTAAAGTAGTAAAATGAACTATATCTACAATAAGTAGTTAAGGGATACACAGAATAAAAAGATGTAAGATATGAAGTCAAAAACATAAAGGAGGAGAGAATAAAGATGTGCTTTTAGAATGTGTTTGAACTGAAGTGACCTTGAACTTAACATAGACTGCTATATGCATAGACTGTTATGTATGAACCTCAAGATATCCACAAACCAAAAACCTATAATAGATACCCCAAAAATAAAGAGAAAAGAATCCAAATATAACACCAGTAAGGAAAGCAAGAGAAATACTACAAAATTAACCAGAATACAATGAACAAAATGTCAATAGTACATATCAATAAATACTTTAAATGTAAATGAGCTAAATGTTCCAACCAAAAGGCATAGATGGCTGAATGAATAAAAAAAACTAGACTCATCTATGTCCTGTCTATAAGAGACTTACTTCAGACCTAAAGACCCATACAGACTGGAAAGTGAGGGGCTAGAAAAAGATAGGACTGCATGAGGATAAATAAGGTTATATATGTAAAACTATAGTATAATGTATAATTTATAGTATTTATATGTTCATTCTCCTACAGTCAAATTCATTGATCTTTACTTTTATGGATTTGGGGTAATAAATCCTGCTCAGAAATCAGAAAATTTTTAAAATGTAAATTCCAAAATTTTTAATAGCAAGTAACAAGAACAAATAACTATTTTCAGATATATTTGGTCCATGCTTTTATCCAAAGCTAATTGATTGAAACTGAGCTCATGTCCGGGACTATCTGATATCTCAGCAACTTGGAATGTTTCAGAATTTGCACAAATAGTAAAGAAAAATGCAGAAATTATTTCGAACTGCACATGCAAAGTGATTTTTGTGTTGATACTTAAAACTTTTTTCTAAACTCTGTCTGAAATTTGTAAGGGACTCTCTTGCTCAAGGGGTTCTTCCCATGACTGGCCCTAATAATTAGTGTAAAGGGACTAGTGTTTCTTGGAGAGGGTCTTCTAAGGCAGAAAGTACTGCCCAGACATGTCCTCTATCTTTCTGGCACAGTGGCCCATGGAATATAGAAATTGCCTCATGCTGTATGGATGTTTACTATAACACACAACGAAGGGCATAATTTGCATGCCCATCCTGAGAGTCTCTAGGATAAGCAATACCTGAGTTGTAGACACAGGGCAAAATACTTCCTTGGCAGGGAACAGAAGCAGAAGTCCTAGTGTCCAGAGAGGACTACATATAAGAACAAGGGAATTGCTTGGATTCCAGGTAGACAAAACTTCACTTGGTAATATAACCGAGGTTCTTATAGCTCTTCCTATGCAGATAATGATTGGTTCACGAAAAGGGAAAGGCTGAATATATTGTCAGTGGGTCTGGACAGGTTTTTAAATTCTGTAGAACTTCCAAAGGAGAAGCACAATCCCCTGTATTCCTTTGACTCAGGCCCAGATGTTTCACTGAGTAGCAAGGACTCGAAAGTGAAGAGAGAACCAAATTCAATTTCTGGCTTCATTATTTAACCTTAATATATTTTTTCTTTTTAAATGGTAATACTAAACAGGAAGCAATTAAGATTATTAATGGGATTAAGTTATTGAGGTGACATATGTGAGTAACATAGCCCACTGTTTACCTACTAGGGTTTATGTTATTGTTGATCAATTTCTTCAACATCAAAGGTGTTCACATCGTAGTTGTAGAGGGGGGAGATCTATGTCCTCGTGGCATATTTCAATGTTTTGGAAAGGTCATACATGGGTCACAATCATTCCATGGAGATTCCACAAACTTCTGTTATCTTCAGGGGCATATTAAAACCCTCTAGTATGGAGGAGACCAGCAGTAAGAACTGGCAATGCTCCTTCTTAGCCCTTGTCCTCCCCTGACGCTTTGCTAACAGCCCACCTACATCTACAGCTACAGCAGGAAGTCAGATCTTGGTAAGCCCTGTGCCCTGAAGCTGTGCTCAAACTTTTAAATAGTTCGTTTAGAAAGTACTCTCGGGGAGGTTGTATAGTGACACAGTATAAGAATATGGAAATTGAGGGAACCCATCTTTAGATAAAATTTCAGCATTTTCCGTAATTGATTTAGTAAATATTTAGTAAGCCTGTATTATGTCCATGGCTTTGTGCTAAGCTGTCATTTACCGACTTTGTGATGCTGAGCAAATTAAAGATTTGCCTATACATAGAGTTATAACAGTTATGTTAGACAAGACAATGTGCTAAAGAATATGGTGCCTGGCATATAGTAGGTGTTCATTAAATATCAAGCAAGTGTCATTAACATCAACTGCAATAAAATATATATAATAACATTTTAAGTACTTAGCTCTGAGTTGGCCCACAGTATGTATTATGTATTATGTATGTAGATTCAGTACTGAATCTAGTTAACATTAGTGTGTTGTCAACCTTCTACATGGTAGGACTTTTAATGACAACAGGTCTTTATATACAAAGTAATCTCCCTTTAAGTGTGGCAAATCACCTAAAAGTTCTAGAAAATTGTTGTTTTTAACTCACTACTACCCACTCTACCTAGATATTATAGCCTTGAGAGGACAAGAGAAGGATTTGATAAGAATATTGGAATGAATTTCTATGGCATAAGGGCAATAAAAAAAGAAATGATCATATAAATATGATCATATATATATATATATATATATATATATATATATGTTCCCAAGGAACTTAATAGAGATTTGCGATATTTTACTATCATAAACTCTTATAAAGTGGATAATATCTTCAATTTTTATAAGAAAAAAATGAAGCTTGGATAAGTTATACCCCTTGCCCATAATTACTCAGTTAATAAAAGCCACTGCCTGAATTTGAAATCAGGTTTGTTAATTTATTTTTTTTAAGATTTTTTTTTATTTATTTGAGAGATAGAGAGAGCACAAGCAGGGGGAGGGGCAGAGGGCGAGGGAGAAACAGACTCCCCATTGAGCAGGGAGCCAGATGTGGGGCTCCATTCCAGGACCCTGAGATCATGACCTGAGCAGTAGGCAGATGCTTAACCCACTGAGCCACCCAGGCATCCCAGTTTGTTAATTTGAACAGCAAGTTTGGATGCAACTGGAGATGGAAAAAACAAACAAAATAATATATGAGAGTAACAGAGAAAACAAGAACAAGCAGGAAAACTAGTATTGTCTACGGTGAGAGAAACTGGCTCTGGGTGGTGAGAATATACACAATGTTTCCTGCCTTGACAGTGTGGTGATATAAAAGTGTTGTTCACTATGGAATCAGGGATTCTGAGAAGTGCACAAAAATAATCATTGAGTAAAAAGGTCAACAGTAAGAGAAGAAATAAGTCTGAAAAGTTATTGGAGAAAGGAAAGAATAGTAAAATGAAGAGAGTTATGTTAAGGTTTAAGAGACTGGGCTGAGGTGGTTGACTTCAACCTAGTGACCAAGAATAATTAAACATAAGAAGTCTAGTTCAAAGTCACCCTTCCCAGCACAACGATTAGCAAAGCTACCCTGGCACTAGATTTGGCCTGAGATTCACTGTGGTATATAACACATAGAACAGGATTCTCAAAGATGTTCTGGAGGAATGGAGGAGGCCCAACCGGGCATTGGTGTGGCCAGATGCATGTGGATGATGAAACAATCGGTGGCTGTAGATCTTTGTCTGTGAAGAGGTTGAGGAGACATGGCTGCCTTTCACCCTGAAGGCTCTGCAGAAAACTGAAGACAAGGGAGTTGAAGATGAGGAGGTAGGCAGATTTAACTAGCAAAAGTTCAGGCATTTGAAAATGTATGCCCAAACAAAATCCTGGACATGAATGTTTATGGCAGCTTTATTCATAATGGCCAAATACTGGAAGCAATCAAGATGTCCTTCAATTGGTGAATGGATAAACAAACTGGGCTACATCCATGAAATGGAATATTTTAAGAGATAAAGAGAAATAAGCTATCAAGCCACAAAAGGACATGGATGAATCTTAAATGCATATGCTAAGTGAAAAAAAACAAGAGAGATAAAAGGCTACACACTGTGTGATTCCAAGTATATGATGTTCTGGAAGAGGCAAAACTATAGCAATGGTTGTAAAGGCAAAACCCATAGTGCTTGCCAGGAGTTTGGGGAGAGAGGGGAAGGGTTGAACACAGGGGAATTTTTGGAGTGTTGAAATCGTTCTGTATGATATTGTGGATATATGGCAATATGCATTTGTCAAAATCAGTAGAAATTTATAGCAAACAGAATAAAAATTAATGTATGCAAAAAAACCAAAAACAAAAACAAAAAAACCCAGCATGTGGGTGGTAAGGAGATCCCAGGATAGAATACAGACTATGACAAAAGTATCCAACTGTATTACAAATGTATGAAACAACCTCACTGAATGGAGTAGGAGGAAAAAGTGCTGATCTGTGTAACTTTGGATATGAGGGGAATCTATAAGTTTAAAGGCAAAAGGAACTATATACAAATATTGTACTCTACTTGGTAAAGCTGTTTCCCATGGAATTAGTGATATGTATATATATGTCACACAATATATAAATAAATATATACACACACACAATTAAGTAAATTGAACAATTCAGGTAAATGCGAGAATGTTTCTCTACTGTTGGAATGGGAGGTTACAAGTAAGCAAGAGAAGGAAGTCAGAGTGATGCATGTGGTGGCAAATTTCTTGAAGATATTGATATGATAGAAATATGTATAAATATGTGTGTGTACTCATGTTAGTGTACACACATCTATCCCCTTTCTCTGTCCCTTGGAGGGTCTAGAGCTGGCAATATCCCAGGAGCAATGAGGACACCGGGTATCTAGATGTTAGTTTCTTTCTTTTTTTTAAAGGTTTTATTTATTTATTTGACAGAGAGAGACAGCCAGCGAGAGGGAACACAGGAAGGGAGAGTGGGAGAGGAAGAAGCAGGCTCCCAGTGGAGGAGCCTGATGTGGGGCTCGATCCCAGGACTCTGGGATCACGCCGAGCCGAAGGCAGATGCTTAACGACTGAGCCACCCAGGCGCCCCTAGATGTTAGTTTCTTTCTTTTTTTTTTTTTTAATGATTTTTTATTATATTATGTTAGTCACCTAGATGTTAGTTTCTAACACCACTATCCAATAAAAAAAAACCAAGAATCCTTGAAGAAATGACTGATTCTAAGATTGGGACATGAAGAATATAGGATCAGCCTGGAACATCTTGCAGTGTTAGAAAATAATATAATGCGCAAAAAAAGTGACAATGATAGGTGTGTGACAAAGGGACACAGGATTCNATGTTAGTTTCTAACACCACTATCCAATAAAAAAAAAACCAAGAATCCTTGAAGAAATGACTGATTCTAAGATTGGGACATGAAGAATATAGGATCAGCCTGGAACATCTTGCAGTGTTAGAAAATAATATAATGCGCAAAAAAAGTGACAATGATAGGTGTGTGACAAAGGGACACAGGATTCAACTCAAAGGGATCCCAGTGGTGAAGGCTAGAACAATTTGAGCATGAAAGCAAATGTCATGTTGGATTATAACTCAAAGCACAGAAAAAATATCCATGAGTAATCCAAATCAATTCAAACAAACTATTTGAATAAATACATAGGGGGAAAAGAGACAAATCTCTTGTGAGGTAGAATTTCAAATGATTTATGTAGATGCTTTGCCCTTAAGGTGGTGGAACATAGCTCTCCAGTCCTAGAGTGTGAGCTGCACATAGTGAATTTCTTCAAAATAATACAGTATGGAAAGGGAGAAAAAGAGTAAATTTACATTGGATAAACCTGATGAGTATTCCCGTAGCCAAATGATCAATGTTAACATCAATGGTGATGAGTCAGATTCATATTGTGTATCCTTGATATGATATCATGAGATTGGCACTTTCCCTCTGTGGTCTTCCTCCCCCAAAACACATCACCCCACTCTAACTATGAGAAAACCATTAGATGAATCCTAATTGGGGGCCTACAAAATACTTGACTGGTGCTCCTGAATTCTCATGGTCACCAAAAGCAAGGAAAGTCTGAGAAACTGTGATAGCCAAGAAAAGCCTAAGGAATCTTGATGACTAAATGTAATATGGTATCATGCATAAATCCTGGAACAAAGAAAAGACTTTATGTGGAAACTGAGGAAACCTGAATGAAGTATGGACTTTAGTTAATACGGGTATTAAGGAGGGCACTTGTGATGAGCAGTGGGTGTTAGATGGAAGTGATGAATCACTAAATTCTATTCCCCAAACTAATATTACACTATATGTCAGAAGAATTTAAATAAAATTTAAATAAAAATTTGAAACATTAAAAAAGCAAAAAAAAATGAAAACAGCAATAAAAATAACAAACCAGTATTGGTTCATTATTTATAGCATATATACCATACTAATGTAGGATCTTAATGTGCCAAAGCCTAGGTGTGGGGTATATGGAGATTTTCAGTGCTATATTCACAATTTTTCTACAGATCTCAAATTGTTCTAGGACAAAAGCTTTATAATTTAAGTCAGGAAAAGAAAAAAACTTTAGATAAACCTTGTCCATTTGTTGCAGTATTTTGAAATTAACCTCTCATTAATTCTTAAGAGAGCTTCATAAATCCCAGGGAATAAGGATTTGCTGATTCAAAGATTTGTTTTATGAAAAGCATAATGAATAAAAAGAGAGAGGTGAGCAATATTTCAGCTTCATGGAGTTCCGCCATATTTATTTGGGGAAGGACAATCCATAAGCACAAATTATCATCCTTTAAAATACAAAGCATGCACATATACGCACATACTGGCTCAGCATAAGAGAGAATACTTATATGCCACTTGTTCCGAAATTCCATTTTCAGCCTTTTCAGATTTGCATGATTTTCCCAGTTTACAACATTTCTTCTAGAAAAGATTCAATGCAGAATGCAACCCATGTATTGCAAGTTTAGCAAAGAATGGAAAGGTGCAAGAGCATAGATATATGAATTAGCATTATGTTTTAAGGAAACTCCAGAAACATGGTAAGATGAAAGAGAAGCATGGTAAATTCAATAACAACAAAAGTCAATTCTGTATTACACTAAGTACTTTAGCCTACTTGTCCGGTCACCTCTTTCCTTTGCTTTTTGCAGATAAATTTTTCACCATTTGATGTTGTGCAGATTAAGTAAGTTAATATGTGAAGAAATTACAATAGTACTGGAAAACTAGTATTATCATATGTTATTATTATTATATATTATAATTATTAGTGTATGAAGTGATTATATGTACTTTCCTACAGGTACCTCAAATTCAATATCTAAAAATAAAGCTATCTTATTTCCCTTCTCCAACTAAAGTCCTTCACTCAGTGACTGATGCTGTAATTTCAAAAATCAGAAGCCAATGCAAAATCAGTTCTGTTCACTCTATCTTCTGTCTCCTGATTGGGTGACTCCTCACGGTCCCCACTGCTACTACTCAAGTTGTTCACTGGTGGACTGATTCTGAGCCTGCTTCTATTTCTGTCATAGCCATCTCTCCTATGAAATGGAGACAAAGTGACCTCTTGAAAACACCCATACTTGGGGGGGCTGGGTGGCTCAATCTGTTAAATGTCTGCCTTGGGCCCCGATCATGATCCCAAGGTCCTGGGATCAAGTCCTGAGTTGGGCTCTCTGCTCAGCTGGGAGAAGAAAAGAACACCCATACTTACCATGTTGTTTTCTTTTCATCATGACCAAGTTCCTGACCAACATTCTATTCTTATCTGTTGTTGTACTTCATTTTATGTTTTGTTTTAACTTTCCAACTTCCTCTCTTTTTATATCTTACTGTTTTAACTTAGGAAGTTATATGGTCTTCTTGTGTACATTTCCTCTTCTAGAATATTCTGTCACTTTCACTTCTCCATGGCTAAGTTCAGAACTCATCTCCAGTATCATCTCCTCTCAAAAGCTTTCCTAACACCTCCAGATTTGGATGATACAGTCCTTCTATTCTTTCACAGTTCTGCCTACCCATAAAGGAATCATAGTGCTTGTTACCCTTTACACGAGTGTTTCTCTAGTTGCCATCAGAATCAGCTGGGTGGTGTATTAAAATATAAATTGTTTGACCCACTCCCAGAGTTTTTGAATCAGTACTTCTGGGATGGAACTTGAGAATTTGCATTTCTAACAAGTTCCCAGTCGGTGTGATTCTTGCTGATGTGGGCTAACTTCTCAGACTCCAGATGCTGCCAATTGAAGCAGTCAGTGTCCCAAGGGTAGACCCTGAAAGAGGCGTGAAGTTACTGTAGCTTGGCTCCGGACCTGAAGAGAGAGACACTGCAGATGTACAGTTCTGAGAAAACACTGAGTCCAGGGAATCAGATAATTAGAATTCTGCTGCACATTAAGGATGAGAGTCGTTTTTCCTCAGAAGCAAAGAAATTGTGCAGTCATTTCAATAAATAAAGACTCCTTATCATAACTATTATAAGTTATTATAATAATATACTTATTTAAGAACTGCAACATGTTCTCTAGGTAATCTAGTGCAAAAGCTTTATTTCGTGTTTAAGGATAACTCTCTAGGACTCAAGTTCTTTATTTGGGGAGAGTCACATTAAAACTGGTGATCAATTGTGGCGAGTTTTCTCCACCCCCAGGACTAAAAATCAGGAATCAGATACATCATTGCAAAGGAATGCTCAGCAGGCAATACCTGCAGGACTAATCAGACCTAGGAACCCATGGGGGCTCTCGGGAATGAACGCAGCAATGATCATGTTTTAGTGTTCCGGGTATTCCAGTCATAGAAAAGATAGCAAGAGTAAGGGGGAATCCAAGCCCGGGAACAGAGGCTGTTGTGGAGACAATAGGGCAAATAAGCTTTCAAATTCCAGGTATGCTACTTATCAGCTCTGTGATCTTCTCTGAGTCTCCATTTTCTCTGATGTAGAAGGGGGATTCATACACAGAGATCAGGACTGCTGGGAAAAGACCAGACAAGGAATATAATTTTGACACACTGGAATGACAATAAATTTTACCAGTTACCACTACTGCAAGGCAGACAGTTAACATGGGGACCCAGGAAAAGTAGGGCTTAGGTGGTGCCCTGGCCATAAGCTACAAAGTGAGAGGTCATGTCCTGTTCCTGGATAGAGGATCTGAAACGGCCAATGTCAAAGCTTGCTTGGGAAAAACACAGGTTTTTTTTGTGTCTTTTTTTCTGTAAGCCCCCTTATCTTTGTTCCTCTTACTTCTTCACCTACTATTCAATGTTAAGATTAATTAACAGCATCAAAATACCCCCAAAAAGACTTCTATGATGTACTCAGGCTGGGGGGAAGTGGGAAGATGTCCTTCTCCTGGGCTCTAGTATGTAGTATCATGGTGCCATGCCTTCTATGTCAGTCTCTCCTCCTTCAAGCCAGGGACTACATTGAATTCCCCCCACCCACCCAAGCATTTACTGCAGGTCTTGACTCAGAGAAGACAGTCTCTTAATATTTGTTGAAATAAGTTAATTCCTTCTGAAAAAGATTAGCTCACCTTTGTTACATTCTTTGTTGCATTCTTTCCTGAGAGCCCAATGGGTTCCTACATCTGGTGGTTTTTTGTTTTTGTTTGTTTGTTTGTTTGTTTTTTAATAGGACAGCAGCTCATTGCACTGTGTAGAGCTGGCCAAGGCCGGAGCTGGATGGAGACAGGGTCAGTATATATTCTGTCAGGTGTTCATTTCTTAACTCTATGCTGTATTCATATGCAATTTTCTGTATATTCAAAACATTTTCTCATCACATGTGATGGTGTAGAAGAAATAACAAAATTAATGAGGCTTGGATCATGACATCAGTGACAGAGAGAGAGAGAAATCCTAAAGAGTCCTAGCTATAAAATAAGTCTATACCCAACAACCAGCTTCTTTCTCTTTGGCACAGGCCTTGACCTAGTGGGAGAAGGACACCAAATGCTGAGGGAAGGGCACAGGAAATGATAAGCTTGCAACCATCTTCAGTAGCAAAAAGTCCTTCAAGTACATGACAATGGCTGCCAGAGCCTAGAGACAGGACAGTAATATGGAGCAAAATACCCTGTGAATCAGAGATCCAGGAATACACCTGGAGAATAAAGAGACCTGCCCATTGACCCCAGAAGCAGGCAGCTAGGCTAAAAGCAGAGAGTGATCTCCCACAGTTCAGAAAGTTAATGACTTGCCTTTAAGAAATAAATAAATCTCTGGAGACTCACCGGTGCTTAAATCCCACAACTTCTGAAGGGAGAGTCCTAATCCTGCCCTCAAAATATCTGAAGCTTGACACATCCCTCCACACCACTGCAAAAAGAAAGTAGGTGCTCTTTTTTGGAGGTAAATGTATTTATTTCAGTCTTCACTATTCACTTGCATACAATGTCTGGCATGCTGTCAAAATTTATGAAATATGCAAAGAAGCAAGAAAATATGACCTATATTCAAGTGGAGTCAATATAAGTCAGTCAATATAAGTAGATCCAGTTTTTCGAAGATAGGGCTTTCTCACGGCCATATATAGCAGCATTGCTGGGGGTGGTGCGAAATGTAAACCAATACAATCTCTTTCAAAACTAGTTAACAGTTGCTAGTAAGATGTAACATTCAGTTATTATACAACCCAGAAATTACACTCTTAGGTATACCAAAGGGAATGAAAACATATCCACACAAAGATTTTCACACAAACAGAAGTTCTTTCCAAAACTGCTAAAAAATGAACTCAAATTCACCAACGAGGAAATGTAGAAACAATCTATTGTATAGTCATACAATAGAATACTACTCAGCAATAAAAATATGGGATCCACTGGATTTTTATTAATGCCAACAGCATTAATGAATCTCAGAAGCATAGTAGACAAAAGAAAACAGACACCAATCTATACATGCTGTATGATTACATTTTTTTGAACCTCTAGGAAGATATTTTAAATCTCTAGTTAGAAAGCAGTTTAGTGATTGTCTGGGGCATATTTGCTTGACTGGGATGAGGTACAAAGGAATTTTTTTTTTTGCCTGATAGAAGTATTCTATATCTTGATTTTGTGTTGCTTACATATTGTATATGGGGACATTTTAATGTACGTACAACTATACTTCACAAATTGATTTTAAAAAATGAAGGTAGAATAATTGCATTTCACCTCAGACTAAAGAGGAGAGATTTATTTGCATCAGACACGCACCACAAGAATTGCTGAAAACAGCAATTTTTTGGAGCGAAGAGCAATGGCTCCAGATGGAAACTTATATCTGAAGGAGAGAGCGAAAAATATCAGACAATACTTTTTAAAAATGTCTGTCTTGCTCCTTCCATTTACCATCTATCCATTGAACTGTCTGTTTTTCTTTCTACATACCCGTCTTATTCTGTTCCACTCACTCAAGAGCAACTTTTGGTTTTGTGTATCTCTACTGGGACACTTACTTCACTTTAGTGTAACTGGCTCTTTATATGTCTGATAAATTTGGCTTTGTGTGTCCCAAGGGTGTGAACTATGTTGGTCTTTTTTACCAATATTTTCACAACAATTAGCATGGTTCCAAGCTGACTCAATAAATGAATGGTTCTGAAAGAATATTTTAAAAATGTATCATTCTATGAAAAAAAAAAGAAAGAAAAACTGAATGGTTGATGCTGAAAAATAGTTTTCTACTTTTCACAAGAAAAAGTCACTGATAAGGATTTAAGGTTTACTGACCAATTGCCATGTTTATTTATCGCTAAAAGAAAAACAATAGGACCATTCCTTACTAAATGTGTCACTTTAGGGGACATAACTAATACGATGTAGCTTCCACACTAAACATGCTGGTAATCTCACCGAAACTATTAAAGGTATATGATGAGCACTGAGTGTCCAGAAAGCTCTTTTGTTGAGCAATGTAGCAGAAGACTTCATGAGAAGGCGTCATTTGATTTGAGCAGGACCTGAACCAAAGCAGAGAAGAGAGAGAGTGGGCAGTTCACTTGGTAGATCAATTTAAGCCATATTTTGTTTGGAAAATGGAGGACATTTCTAGTGACAAAGGAGACCAACCGAAGAGATAAATTTTATATGCAAAATATTGTGAGATAAGACAAGAAAGATATGTGGGATCAGATTAAGAATGATATTGAAGGAAGTGACAATTACTTTCTTGGCTATTACAGAGATGCTATTGGCATCTTTTATTCCTTTAGAGTAAACCACAATCATTACAAATGCTACCACTTCTCCCGCCCACTGCGCTCATATTGCTAGCAATCCCTCAGTGACTTTTATGTACCATTCATTGTGCGAGGCATTTTATGTACATTATATAAGAAAACTATCCCAACAACCCTAAACTGAGAGTCTACTGACAATCTACTGACATTACCCGAGGTCGAATAAGTAATAAGCGGCAGAATAAAGAATTCTAATTGAATTCTACAACTCCGGAAAACCATCCCATTCTCCTACTCCATATGATTACAAACAAGGTTTAGTGTTTCCAACACCCCTTAGGCATCAGAAAATCCTCCATGCCCAAGTTATTGTCACAAGATGTGGTAGACTGAGCTTTACATCCCAAATCTATTTCCAATTACATTTAGATTAATAATCGTGATCTTGTGAAAAAGATGTTTACTTCTCTGTGTCCTGTCCCTGCCCCCTAGCAGTCCCCATGCCTTGCAGAAGACGGAACTTAATGGTCTATGACAACTTGGAGGAAAAATTCCTTCCATAGTTGGAAAGCAACATTTCTTAGAATTTTGTTTCTTAAACTGCTTGATAGTATCTAAGAAATAGGTTGCTTACAGATCTGGCTTCTCTCACAGCTCCCACACTGACACCACACTACCTGGGAAGAAACTGAGCTGTTTGAAGGAGAATTTTAGGGTGATGAGGTCCACAGATTATTTTTTTTACACACCATTTCGTGAACTATTAAATGTTTCTAACAACCCAAATTACAAAATGAATGAGGACGTATGCTTTCCACCCTATGTGGTTCTCTCTTTTTACCAGGATTATTTCCTGGTTTCATAGACACAAATCACTTGTTAATGATCTCTCCCATTCAGACATTTGATCTCCTAAAGAGCTGTTGGGTGTATTCAGTGATATTTAACGAACAAGAGCTGCACAGAATGTAAAGTAAGAGAGGAAATGGACCAATGGCGCCGGCTCAGGCACCATTCAAATATCTTAAGACCTAATATTCTACTTTAACATGGATCCTTTGAAGTTGTGTTTGTGTGATTTCTAGAGCAAGCTCACTGATTGGAAACGTTCTGTCAGTTTCGTGGGCATTAAAGTCCTCAGAGAACAGACTCTGCTAGTGAGTTAAGATGATCAGACACAGCAGGTTAAATTTCCCTTGGAGAATTGTTCTTAAGATAGCACATCAAGAGACAAATACATCACCAAATTATGTCTGCATCCTGACAGAAGACATGGGTAGAGAAAAATCATTCTCCTGGCGAGTGGACCTCAGGTCTCCCTGGATGAAACAGTCTTACTCTGTGAAGGTGGTTTGGTTTTTTGTTGTTGTTTTTTGTTTTTTGGGTTTTTTTTTTTTTTTTGCCTTTTTCCCCCCTGTATTCTTCTCCACTGCAGTTTTTCCCATTCACTTTTTCCAGACAATGTATTACCATTTCAAAAACATGCATTCAGTATTCATTTGCAGCTGCTTTCCACTGACCACCGTAAATATAAGCAGATATGAAACATGCTTTGAGGTCACGTGACAGAAATAGCAGCTAGAGGTTTTCTACAAAACACCCATGATATCTTCACAATACACCTAATAGACGGAGGCGCGTGAAGACATTTCATCCGCAAACCTAGCAGGCATACAAACTTGTCCCGAGGGTTTTAAAAGATACCACCATTTATAACTACCATTTGGGGGTTTGAGGTCCCCACATTCAAAAAATATTTTTTGCCTGTGTTTTAATTCCATTTTTTCAACTATACGCTAAATTTGTTGAATACAAAAATTTGCACATAGGAATCTTACCTGGTATTGTATTCACATGACATTCTAGACTTTGTTCTGTTTGAATTTGCTCTCTGACACATCACAACTCAGTCTGGGCTACATTGTAGACAAAGTTATTTGATTTAGGTACCAACTCCCTAGCTGACTCATCAGTTGTATTCATTCTGCTAGAATGCTGTCTGTTAAATTTTTTAAATCTGAATTTTGGAAACACTTTCTCAAATTCTCATGACTTTATCTGATAATTTGTAAACCAGATGCAATATTCTCTGTATATCTTTGAAAGCATGAATTCTTCAGCTTTCGGATATCCTTGTTATTGATTTTGATACCTTTCGTATTGTTGGTTGAATTTCAAACCTCAGTGAGTTTTAATTATTCTGTTTTAGCAAACTCCTGCTTAACGGCCTGTTATATGCTGAAACCTGGCTGTTGAGGTGGTGGTAGCCAGGACACACACTGCTAGGGGTGTTAGCAGGTTTTCCTCTGGGTGTTGGGATTATCCTGCTCTCCTCCCCATCCTGAGGCAGTAGCTAAATAAGCAATTTCCCTCTGACCTGACCTTTGGGCAAAAGCTCTTACAGACAGCTCCTTTGTGTGAGCAAGGAGGGGAGAAAAGAAGGAAGGTTTATCTTCTCGAATGAGTGCAACTCCTTTAGCTTCTTGACTTCTCCTATCTGACGGTATGAAGTTTCCCAGGACTTTTTTCCTGAATTTTAGGCTATGCTGTTCCCTGGATTTGTCTATGTATATCACTCATTTGCTTTCTAAATTTGGAAAATCTTTAACATAGGTGGCCTGCTAATGGGACTTTTTAACTTTTTCCAACAGAGCATTTATTCAGTAATGATTTATTGAACATTTACTATGTAGCAACTACTATTCTAGGGCTTCAGATTCAGCAATGAACCAGACAAAAGCGTGTACTTATGGGTCAGATTGGAGAATAGGATAATTAAGAAAAATATATATATATATACATATATATAGTCTAATGACAAAGGTTAAGTGTTACCAAAATAAAAAAAAAAAAAAGGAAGGAAAGAGAAAGAAAGGAAGGGAGGGAAGAAGGAAGAGAGGATGGAAGAAAGAACTGGGGAAGCGATAAAGAGTAACCGGGTTACCATGTCATACTTTGTGGAGAGCAAAGAATCGGTGAGGATGAGCCATTTGAGCAGCCACATGAATGAAAGAAAGGAAGGAAACACAGATACATATGGGAGAAGAGGAAATGGCAGGTACAAAGGTCTGAGGTAGGGCGTTTTGGACATGGATACAGGGCAAGGGTTTGGAAAGTCAGGGTAGGTAGAATTTTGTAAACAACAGGGAAAAGAATAGTAAGTTAACTTGGACAGTTTCAGACCAAGGCACATTATGGAGATTTTTCTGTCATTTCAATTATATTATTGTTTTGTCAGCATATCAAAGGCACTATTTTCTTGCAATAAAGGGGCTTAATTGTTTCAAACAACATTCCCCATTGATACTTTCCTCTTATAACATCTATTCATATTATAAAGAATTAGTGCTCAAGAAACCATGTTTCCTGAGAATTTTGCAATAGGACCAGTTTTTACTACATAATTATGATATCATGATTTTGACTCAGAGGTCATACATTTCAAGTTCTAATTAAATTTTTTTTATTATTATTTCAAATCTTGACCCAATCAAATATATTCCACTGCTGCCCCATTTCCATACAGATTGCAGATAATAACATATGTCTTCAGTCCACAATTTAAGAAACAGAAAAGGATACAATTCTTTAAGAATTGGGCTATAATGCCTGTCAGCCATATAGCTCAAAGGTCAAAGTAATTGTTAATAATCAAGTGATGTATAAATATCAGGGCCTCATGTGAATTTTGACTGTGCCTATGTTGATTTTGTATATTTTGTATTAGTTCTAGTCAGAGATAAAATTCATCTCTTGTAATTGTCGCTTTCCCCCTTCATTCTGTACTTTTAATATCTAGTATAATTTAAAATGCTTTTATCTCTATAGTAATGCATTTATCTAAAACCAACACAATTTAGGAGAACAAGTGAGAAATAGATTTTTTTCAAATTATCCCTACCATGTGCTAGACTCCTGATATTCATGTTGATACATGTGTTTCATTTCGTGCTGATTTCATACTTGTGAAGTAGGTATTACTAATTCCATTTTTTTACAAATAACAAAGTTAAAAATTGTGCTGTGTTGTTTACAGAAATGCAGTGGGGGAGAGAACAGAATCGAATTTCAAACACTTTCTAATGCTAAGATCAATAATAAATTATATCCATTAACCGATGTTTATAGTCAAACAACACAAAAATGAATGATATAACTTCACTCTCAATAAGAGTACTGCTTAATTTAAAACGAGCCAGGTGCACTTGGGTGACTCAGTCAGTTAAGTGTCTGACTCTTGATTTCAGCTCAAGTCATGATCTCAGGGTTATGAGATTGAGCACCATGGGAGGCTCCATACTCAGCATGGAGTTTGCTTGAGATTCTCTCTCTCCCTCTGTTCCTCTGCCCCTCTCCTCACTCTCTCTCTCTCTCTAAATAAATAAATAAATAAATAAAATCTTAAAAAAGATAAAATAAGCTTAATGTTTAGGATTGCACCTGTAATACTAAGACTGACAATTTAAGATGTTTTTCTATACATTACCAAATTTTATCTTTTGTTTTTCAACAGTTGTAAGTGTACAGATAAGGAAACAAGTGCTCTGATGGGTTAACAGGTTTCCCCAAGTTGCAAAGTGGCAAAGCTGAAACTCAAATTCAGCCTCTCTGTACCAATCCATTTTCCACAGAACTCCTGTTTTCTCCCTATGCTTCACCTCTACCTATGCCCTTTGAATGGTAAGCTCAGTGAAGCTTTCTTTCTGGGGTAAATTACCTTTCGCTAGATATAAACCCAAGGACTTCGAAAATGAACACAGTCATGATTTTTTAAGATACATGTTGAGCTCACTTATCCTGCCTGATCAACGTATGAATACAGTGGATGTAGTGGGGAGGGGAAATGTGCAAGAGGGAAGGAAAATAGTATTATGCAAAGTGAATACAGAAGGTGGTGACAAGTTCTGCATGATTTAAGAGCAGAGAAAAAAATTGGTCTAATTTTCTTCGAGATGAACCCTTGGTCTATCCTCATTTCACAAGGGAACAGCGTATCTCAGAAAATGAATGTATCTTCAGATTTTAATGTCATCACCATGGAAGTCACCGGAAGGTGTTGTTGTGACCTTCCCCCGCACTGGAGGATTTTGTGATGTATGTTCTGTTGATGAAAATTCAGAAGACCAGGGGAGCTGATGAAATACTGCTAAGTGATTCAGAGAGTAAATATTAGGTTCGGTGCCTGATTGCCTCGTATTTTAAATATTTCAATGCTCCCCGCATGACTGGACGGGAGTAAAATGCTCACTATTTAGCAACTTCAGCCACAAAAACACCTTAATAGCATCATTCAAAATGTATACTGTCCTCTTTAGAGTAATGGGCTTTTGATGATAGTAATCAAAGAATGCTGCCTTGTGGATTGGAGTCATAGCCACGTTGAGGAATGGTGACTGTTAAGGACGTTTCTTTTCAGTTATTGTGTGCTTTGTTCAGTCCCTTTCTCTGATTTAAGATCAGTGGCAGTGGGATTGGAGGGGGCAGGGTTATTCTCCAACTAACGGAATGGGAAGTAACATTAGGGAGGCAGAAACTGGTGGCAGAGATATGTAAAATATGTGATCTGCAAAAATAAGTCTCAGTCTGAGAAACAGCCAATGGGAAAGATTAGAGATTAGAAAGAGGGTGGATTGCATGCTAATGCAAGCCAAGATCCAGAGACATGGGCTATGAACTGGGAAAATAGGATTTAGACGAAGGATGCCAGCAGGATGTGATAGGTTGGAGAATAATTTGTAATGCTTGGGGTTGGGGGCAGGATTCTCCAATTCCACCTTGACTTTAATGAAGAAAGGGGACCAGATGCAAGGGACTGAGAGATGGGAGCATTTAAACACAGAAAATGTTCCTATTCTCCATGTAATGAGTCTCTCTCAGTCTTCTGTCTTAAGTGCCCCGAGGGGTAAGCTGTTCTGTGGAAATGGAACAGTGAGGGTGGAAAGGGGGACTCTTAACTCTAAGCATTCTGGTTCAATGATGCATTGGACATTTCCCCCATGGTAAGAACTCCCCAGGAGCCACATAAAATATACATGAGTGGTATGGTAACTCAGGAAGCGTTTTGAACCTGGAGTCTGGAAGCATGGTCTTTTATCTTAGCTGTGCCACTGAAAATTACTTCAATCTTTGTCATTCTTTGAGATGCTATTTCTGGCCTTATAGATACCACATATTTATAGATATACGTATAGAATTTGGTGACCACTTTTTATGTGCCCATTATATCATTTAATCCTCATTAAAATCCATAAGGTATTATTCTGCTGCTACACTCATTTTAGAGACGACAAAACTGAGGCCTAAAGAGGTTAAGTGACTTTTCACATTCCAGTATCTGTGGAACCAAGACTACACCATTTTAGAAGGTGACTAGTAGGGCGTGGGGATGGTGGTGTGGCTTCGTGTCTTCTCCTGTCTATGGCTAGGAATCTATTTGTGTAAAAGCCAGAAAAATAAATAGAACTATTTCATGGCACTTTACTTCATGAGAAGTAGAAGAAGGGACAAAAGAGAATTTAAACAGGTGTATCCTATAAACACGGGGCCAAAATAGACTTGTCAATCTCCATACATACATCTATCACTGACAACTACAATTTTTGCACTAATTCTTTACCTTCCCCCCCCGCCATTACATCTGAAAGATACCATATAATTTGCAAGTAATTTTAGATAATAATCTAAAGATTATTTCACCCCATGTTTACAACCCTCACACAGTTACCTCTCTCTTTCCCAATTCCCAAAATAGAGTTGCTATGAAATGAACTACACTGGCAACCTGTTCCTTTGTACATTTGCTTCTGCGGGTTCTGAGAGACTAACTAGGTGGTTAATGTTTCTGGAAATAATCAAACACTAAGCTTTTGGGTCAGGGTATTACCCCTAAATTGAAAGAGTCATTGTTGTCAAATTATGGAAGATTAACCGTCTTAGACGAGGAAAAGAGATTTCTGATGGCTGAGTCCAAATAACTCAGTTTTGTCACGAGAAAACTGCTATCCAGCAACAAAAAGATATCTTGACCAAGTTCACCCAAGTTAATTTTAGGGCAGGGACTGGAATTTGTGTTCTGGCTCTTGATTCAATGAACTTGTCTTTACCTTTAACACTCTTTAAGGAGCACTCAAGACATTCCTGAGGCTTGGAGTCTCACTAACAACTGCAAAAACCAACGTGGGATCTAGATGAAGGAAAATACACCTGCTCTTGAGCTGTCTTTAAAATCAAAGAAGTAGGACTGGGTGACTGCCTCCACGTTCATGGCAGACATCAACAGTTGGTCATGATAGTTTCCCTGGGTCACAGTGTGATCTCATCATCTATCTCTGTGCAGTCTTTCAAACAGCCATCACTAGTTCATCTGCACTGACCGGTTTGGTGGCTGACTCACATAGGAGAGCTGCAAAATGTACCTCACTGTCAGCCTCAGCCACAGAAAGTTTGGGTATTGACTACTGCTTACAGGCACTGTGACCTCCAGAAAGTTACTACTTACGAGCTTCAATTTTCTCAGTATAAAAAATGAAGATGCAATTGTTTCTCCTTCCAAGAGCAGTGTTTCTTCAACTTTGGCATGCAGCGGATAATCCTGAGTTTATTTCACCACAAAGGTCTAGTCTTGCTGAAAAGTTCCCCATATAAGCCTGTTTGAGAACCATTGCCCTAGAGCATAAGGTGATGCAGGGAGAGCATTTAATTCTATCTGGCACAAAATAAGATCCAATTTATTATCATTATCCTGTCCCGTATTAAATGATTTTAAGGTCCATTCTAATTTTAAATGTCTATAATTCTGTGACTCTATGAGAAAGGTGTTTAGTAATATATAGGGGAGTTAACTAACTGAGAGGAATTCTCATTTCTACTCAAATGAAATTAATAATGCTTCAAAAATTGTTAAACATAGGTAGAGTAAATATGAATTTTAATAGGTTTTAACTACCCATGAGTAATTGCTATTTAATAGCAATACAGAAAACAATATAGAATAATGGGAGGGGTTCCTATGTCAGTAACTTGGTTCAGTAATAAAAGCAAAGTAAATAAGTGGCTACTTTAAGTCTTGTGAAATGTGCCTGAAGTAACATCTTCAAGACAGATGTTAATTCCTTCTAATTGACAGTTTGCAAGGATCTGACTTCTGCAAGTCCTGAGCTGAGTCATATGCAGACAATTGCTTAATGAACCCAACCAACACTTTGTGCAAATTTTCATGGAAAGTAAAATTCATGAAACTTCATTTCAAGAGAATAAGACACAGTGTGTTCCTCTAGCACCCCCACATTACTAACAGCCTTTACCTTTAGATATCTGGTGTAATGTCTGTTATCTCCGAAATAAGTTACAATGTCATTGCCTTGGGAGTTCATTTGATTCCAGCTGGAAAAGAAACAGTTGAGAACCAGGCAGGTATACACAGTCATTAAGCTTAAGATCATGAAACACTGCAGTGGTGTGACCTCCTAGGGATCAGCGCAGGAGATGCACTGTTGAAAACAGAACTCATAGCCTAAGCTGTGACTTTTTCCCCCCAGTGGCAAATATGCATGTGGGAAACAAGTATCAAAAGACACAACGGAACGCTAACAATACATTAGGTATTAACTTAGGCATTTTACTTGTTTATACTTCATCTTAATCTAAAACTCTCATGAGAAGGTATTGGTTATTTAGAATTCCTATATAGAATGATTTTGAAACATGGTTAAATGAGGAGGCACCACGTAAACTATTTATTACCTTTTTCAGTTCATTTCTATGATCTACAAAGAAATTGGTTTCCCGGCTCTAACAGCGTATTTGGATATGCTCCCCCACCTTGACCCTCAGCCCTTATCCTCCTGTTAGTTTGATGCATGCTGTCTTTTCCATTTCATGTAGCCACCTTCTGATAACATTTCCCCAACCTTTGCCCCAATTCCATTCCACTCTCGCTGGCTCGAAAAATCTTGCCTGTCTCTTCCAGTGGGCGGGAGATTACATCATTCAAATATTTGCAAACTATATGGAAAAATACTTTTTTGAGTGAAAGGCTCTATGATTACCCAGATATTTAGTATCTTATAGATGGAACATTTTTAGCATCTCCAAAACATTTTAGAAATCACAAGATCTACTAGAATGAAGAGTTCCTACATGGGACAATTACTTTAAAGTTAACTTGAAGTTCCCTATACGATACATGCTGAAACTGTCTGAACCACCATGCTGTGCAGTAATTATACCCTGTTAAGTCCAAACACAGTGCCTACATAAAAGTGGCATGTTGATTTTATTGGTGCTATTATCCTATTTGCTTAGACAGTAACATTAATATGTGCTGAGTTCTCATTTAATAAAGTTAGACTGACACAACTAACAGAATTCAGATAATTAACATTTTTTTTCTTCATTATCACATTTCTTTCTTATTTCTCCAGTTGTTATGAACTGGCTTTCTGAATATTTCATGTATCGTCTGCTTTATCCTTGCTTCCATTGTTGAAATGCAAGCCTTTCCCTCTGTGCAAGGATATCAGGAAATCTCTTTCCAGACATCCCCCATTCTAGTTCCCTCTGCACACTGCAGCAAAAAACATCATTGTAATTTGCATGCCAAGTATCTAAAAACTTTTCAGTGGTCTGGGTTAACAGGATATGAGATGAGGAAGGTAAGAGGACCAGGGAAGCTGAAAAGGGATGATGAATAGTGGATGGTTGCAATGAATCTGAGTTAGGTGGGCCACCCTGGTAGGGCTGATTTGTGTGCCCGTAAACATATCTAGGTGGGCTAGAACCATCTATTTAAAGAGTTCACCTGGATGCTTGCTAAGGGAGGCTCTGGATTTTATTAATATCTTGTTTTTATCCCTTTGTTGCTTAGTTGTACCCATATTGAAAACTTAAAGAACAAGACTCAAACTTGAAAAATATATATATACATATATTGCATCCAAGGTTACTAACTCTCTGTCCCCTGGACCTTGCCTTCTCCTCTCATATTCTTCCTGGGTTCTTTATCAAGGCGTCTTTTGTTTTTTGCCAGTTGTATCATTTTTAATAATCTCCTAAGGAAACCATGCACTTTTTCAAGGAATTTGTTGCCTAGGCAAGGTCTATATATAGAATCTGAGCTCACTTTTACTGAACTAGATCAGCAAAGACTTTCATTAACCTGTGCTGCTACCCCTTGTTAAGTACAGATCTTTGTATGTCTGTGTGTATGTGTGTGTGTTTCTCCTTTGGCAGACATAGACCACATTTGTTTCTCTCCATTACTGCATCCCTTTCTACAACTGTGCCTTTCTTATCTCCTATCTGCCTTGTGGGTTCAGCCCTGGGCTGCCCAGGCATCTGCTGCCTTTAGGTTGTACTCTGGTTGCCCGAAACTCAGTGAAACCAACATGAAGACATCCCTTACTAGAAATTAATAATATCCCCATGGGCCAAGTTTGAAGCAGCAAAATTATCAAGATCTAATTATCCCTAATGCTAATCTGCATTGCTGGCTGTTGTATCTTCTGATTTGAAAGCAAAGACACTAACCTAGTTTTCAAAAATGCAAATTTCATACATTCTTTGATTGATACCATTTTTTTAAAGTAAGATTCTATTAAGTGATTTTATTCAAAGCAGTATTTGTCTGCAGTCCATACTAGCTTTCTTGAAGAACTATTTGTAATATAACTCTCCAAAATTTGAGGTCAAGATTAAGAAAAATGCAAATAAAATAATTTAACCCATTACACTTATAGCTAGAAAATAAATTTATATCAGGTAAAATTTTGTGATCAGAGCATTAAGAACCACAGAACAATAAAAAAAGGCAACCAACATCTAGAAAAATGAACAATGAACAAAAACAGGAAAAAATCACAAAAAAATTTTAAAAACCTCTATTACTATTTTAATATGATTTTCTAAATTGCTAGAAATCAGATTAAACAATACCATCTTTCATTCAGAATACATACATTAAACTTTTTGATATTGCCAAGTCCTGGTGACTTAGGAAATTGAAACAGTATACATTGCCATGGGAGAATACATTGAATGGCAATTTGGAATTACTATTAAAATACAAAGTATGAATACCACATGACCCAGTATGTTTTTGAGGCATCGTCCTTAGAAAAATATTCACACATATACACAACAAGTTCTGAAAGAGGATTTTTATTGAAGCGAAAAAAAAATCCACAAAATGTATTAAAAACATAATTGTGAAACTGATATATTTATACTTTGGAATGTTATGTAGTATTTATAATGTTGAAACAGACAGAAATATATTGTTGAATAAAAGAAGCATCTGAAAAAAACGAAAAATATTGGATGATATAGTTTATATAATTAAATACTATATATTTTGTGTGTGTGTGTGCAATATAAATGTCAATGCATTATGAAGGGTTGGAAGGATCAACAATAAGCTAATAAGACTGATGTCTTAGAAAAGTAGATGGGATAAGAAGGAGGCTGTGTATGAAGGCTGTAGGAAAAGGACAATTTTGCATAGCTGTAATATTTTAATTTTTAGTGAAAGGAATGCATTCATATATTCTCTATGTAATTAAAAATTAATACTTTTTTATTACAAATAAAAGAAATAGAGATGTTCTATAAAGTACAGCATGTATTACAATTTTCAGCATGCTTTGAGGCTGCGTAGATTTTGTTCCTGTTGTGATTTTGCAACGCTAGTGCTTTATCGATTCACAAGCACCACTGATGCGTACTGTCAAACTGGGAGGCTGTGTGACTCATGGCTAAGCACACACGCTTTCAGGTCATGTTGTTTGATTTCTGAGATCACCACTCACAGTTGTTTAACATTGTCAGATTGCTTAACGTGCCTGTATTACAGTACCCCCTCCCACCCCACTCCATGCGGTCCATAGGACTATTCAGCAAAAGCAAGGCAAAACAATAACAAACAAACAAAAACAACAACAACAAAAGCACCAGAAAGTGAAAACAAAAAAAGTAGCACCCATGATAATGGCAAAAATAAATGAGATCCTCTAGAAACCTTTAGACCAAGGAGAGGCAGATAGTGAACCCTCAGGACACAGAAACTACTTTAGTTCCCGGCTGTACAGAAAGCCTTCTGTTTTCATAGCTTTCTTTACACGCACACACACACACTGTTTTACAAGTGAATTCACAAAAAAGCAATGTTTGAACAAGGGTATTAAAAATGTGAATTGGGCATGCTGCACTGGGTGTTATACACAACTAATGAGGCATCGAACTTTACATCGGAATCCGGGGATGTACTGTATGGTGACTAACACAATATAATAAAAAATCATTAAAAATAAATAAATAAAAATGTGAATTGGATACTTAAAAGAAGCATATAGATAAATTATTTTTTAAATTTCCTTTTAAATTCATTCTTATTTTTATCTAAGATAAGAGCTAAAATATCATTCATTCTTTTCCATAAACTTGAAAAATCTCAGCACTTATCAGAAAATTTGAATAAGTCATCACTTTATCATATGTTGAGTGACATAAAACACCAAAACACTGAACTGAGTCAACTTAAAATTGGCTCCAATGATTTACAACTTCAAACTCTTCATCTATTTTGGTTTAAGTTTGGATCTGTCATACACTGACATTTTTATATGTTACCAAAATGTCACCGTACTAAGGCAAAAGAAGCTATTATATCAAGTGCCCTTGAAATGCTTCCAGCTCCCAATTCTGTGTTAGCTGTGGTGGATGTACATGACTTATATGAGGAAGTGACTTTTTTTTCATAGAGTTCAGAAGAAAATGTTAAGTTTGAGAAGCCAAGAGTTTATGAGGCAAAGGCCTTACCACAATCTGATTCCTTCCAGTCTGTTTATCACCATCGAATATTAAGAATCACACATACACACACGTTCACAACACTTTTCCATTTAAAGGGTAACTTCCAAATTAATCATGGCTATCAAGAATGTGCTTATATAAATAAAAACATTTCAATTTTCAAAATCTTCAATGACATCCTCTTTCCTACGAAATTCAAATTCTTCTCCCAAATTTAAGGTTTTGAACAATGTAGCTGATTTCATCTTGCCCATGTAACCCTACTTTGTGACTTCTCTACCAATACTCTCTTATTCTGAGTCTTTGATAACTTTATCATCTTGAAAAACATAATAATCATCTCTTCCTTTACCTTTTTTGTTCAGGTGAACTACTTTTCCTCTCTTTTTTCAACCATTGAAACCTTCAATCACCCTTTGGGAGCCAGTTCACATTCACCTCCCTGAAAATTCCAGGCCTTACAATTCACCCTTCCTGACTTACACAGCAGAGTCTTCATACCCAGCCACAGAGGACTGAAGATTTACATGTTTCATTCTTATCTGCATAAATTAAATGCAAAATCCTTGAGAACAAAGCATGTAAATGACTTTATTCCATAAGGATGACAAGAAGGAAGATTGATTATACTTGTTATCAAAAGCGATATTCTAGTAAATAGAGACATAAAAAGACGTTCGACTTCCCTCATCATCATGGAAATGCAAAACAAAACCACAGCAAGATGTCACCTCACACCTGTCAGAATGGCTAAAATCAAAAAGGCAAGAAATAGCAAGTGTTGGTGAGGATGTGGGAAAAAGGGAACCCTCATGCACTGTTGGTGGAAATGTAAATTGGTGCAGTCACTATATGGTGGTTCCTCAAAAAATTAAAATAGATAAATCAATGGGTAAAGAGGATGGGGCATGTACACACACACACACACACACACACACACACACACACACACATAGGAATATTACTCAATCATAGTAAGGAATGATATCTTGCCATTTGTAACAACATGGATGGAACTAGAGGGTATTATGCTAAGTGAAATAAGTCAGACAAAGACAAAAACCATATGATTTCACTTACATGTTGAATCTAAAAGACAAAATAAATAAACAAACTTCTAAAAAAAGCAGAATCAGACCTAGAAATACAAAGAAAAAAGTGATGGCTGCCAGAGGGGAGGGGGTGGGGGATTAGCCAAACGGATGAGAGGGGGGTGGGAAGTACAGGTTTCTAGTTATAGAATGAATAAGTCAGGGGGAAGAAAGGCACAACATAAGGAATACAGTCAATGTTACTGTGTATGGTGGCAAAGAGTAGCTACGCTTGTATAAGTATAACATCACATAGAGTTGTGGAATAACTATGTTGTATGCCTGGAATTAATGTGACATGGTATGTCAACTATACTTCAGTTAAAAGAAGATGAAAAAAATTAAAAAAATACAAAGAATATTCCACATTTATTCTGTAGAAGAGCCTCTGACTATAAATAAATATTCAACAAACACTTGGAGTTTACTGAGCTCTGGGTCTTTTGTTAGCCTTGGAATATGTTGATATATAAGTCAGGCTTTTAACCAATGCCCTCAATATTCTTATAACATAATTTCAGGTGTAGTAAACAATCAGGGAACATATTACAAAAGCAAAGATAGGGAGACCATATGCAAGTTGCAGCTGTGGGGTTCTGATGCCAGGGTGGGCTGGAAGCCCAGGTCTGACATCAGCATTAAAGCCTCTAGCAAATGTGTGGATCCAAAGGATATTGAGAAAAAATAAGGACACATATTCCTTTGTAAGGACATGAGAATCTATGTTGTTACATGCATCTCGTATCACCACATTGGCTGAATTCCTGGAATACATAATCAGGTCTTCTATAGTAAATTGTATTTAAATAAAGACCTTTTAACTAGTAATGAACAACAGTACAACCTACTCCAGTATCTACAGTGCTTTGAACTGAGGCATAGGGGACAGGAAACAAGCTGCTTCATATACTGCAGAAGATCACAGCAGATGGCCTCAGAACTTTCTTTGCCAGGCTTTAGAGAATACCCCTTAGTTAGCCATGTCCATGCCCTGTATGTTTGAAGACAGTCTTGTTTCAAGATAGAATTTTAACAAAGAGATCAATACTCCTACTTTCAGTTACCTTATAATATTCCAGCATTATAAAATAAAAAATAAGAATAACTTAAAACATTGACAGTGTGAATCTTAATACTGTTTTAAGAGATAGTAAAAATCATCATATGAGGGATGTACATTATATGCCTTAGATGATGTCATTACATTTTAAAAAAAAATATTTCTGTAATAATCATCCTTATTTGGCTCATATTTTGCCAAACTTCAGTCACATTAAAAACCATAGCTTATACATTTTAATGCAAATTTTAAAATTANGAGGGATGTACATTATATGCCTTAGATGATGTCATTACATTTTAAAAAAAAATATTTCTGTAATAATCATCCTTATTTGGCTCATATTTTGCCAAACTTCAGTCACATTAAAAACCATAGCTTATACATTTTAATGCAAATTTTAAAATTAAAAGTATATTTTTCAAGTTAAGATTACATAATGTATTTTAAGTCTATCTGCTTGATTTAGAACATTGAAAGATTGGTTGGGGCGCCTGGGTGGCACAGCAGTTGAGCGTCTGCCTTCGGCTCAGGGCATGATCCCTGCGTTATGGGATCGAGCCCCACATCAGGCTCCTCTGCTATGAGCCTGCTTCTTCCTCTCCCACTCCCCCTGCTTGTGTTCCCTCTCTCGCTGGCTGTCTCTATCTCTGTCAAATAAGTAAATAAAATCTTAAAACAAAAAAAAAAAGAACATTGAAAGATTGGGACGCATGGAAAATGCACCTCCACTGACTCTGGACACGAAGAACGCAAATGTTAGGGGTGGTATTTCAGAACGTTAATCTCCATCTCTATCCACAGGAGAACTGGTGATTTCCAGAGAGGTTGAGGTGGTGAGATGCAGATTGGTAAAGTGGAGAAAGAGAAGAAACGAAGTCTCTCATAGACTTATAATACCTAAGCAGGCTATAGGTGACTGTGATAAACTTCCAAACAGCTGGGTATAGGGATAGCAGCAGACCAAAGCTTCAAATCATTCAGTGGGCTCATGCCTGCTGAGTCTCAGGAGTCTTTGGAGATGAGACTGATACTTCAGGACCCTGACCATTCTCTTCCTTCCAGGAAGGGACACTGCCTTTCTGACTGACAGGAAGTCAGCACAAGAACACTAATTGTTTTGAGGAAGGTGAATAATATGAATATAAATAAGCATCACTTCACAACAAATAAGGCAACTGGACTAAATGAGTTAGGGACAACTAGAAAACTAGATATCGAAAGGCAGGCATTTAAGGGGCTTTCTGATACCAGTAAAGTGATCACTAGAAGCAGGATAAATTGACTATTGGGTACTTATGAATGCATTTTATAATTTCAGACAGCTGCTTATCTCATGAAGGAATTTTTCGGTTAGATACATGGCACTTAAATAAAATTCCAGGACAAGGAGCATTGATTGGGTAGCTCAATATTTTGACAGACACTGAAAATGGGACAAGCCTCAGTTCTTACATTTTAATTAATCTTAGCTTTAAAGTCTTTTGTAAACAAATAATTAATTTCCAGTCTCTCTAGGGCATATGCCTAGTAATTAGAATGTTGATGTAAATGTTTCTGGAAACGATTATTGATGTAAACAGGCCAGTTTGCCCCTGGGGATTATCCCGAATATTTTTCTCAATACAGAGTGTGGATACGCTTACCTGTGGGGTAATTCAGCAAAGTACTTGTAACCTAGTCCAGGACCCAAATTGCCCAACTGAGCACAATTCAGGTGTCCCAGCAGCCTGGGATGGTGCGTACCGGGGTTGAGGTTAAGTATCAATACTCATTCTCTTGCCAAGACTTGCCATCTGCTGAGCGTCCTTTTACCTTCCCAGCTCCCTGGTTTTAGGCTTTTCCCATTGCTACTGACTAATCCACTCGGCCTTCTCACAGTCAGCCTTGTGTTTCCTGGACAGAACCTTTCTTGATGAGGCAGTTGTTGCAATGGAAACGCACACTATGAAGTCAGATCACATGGATCTGTCTTGGCCATAGTCTCTGAATCTATTGAACTTTCCAGTTTTCATGTGTGTTATGGGGATGATAGCTTCATACAAGGCGTGCAGGTAAATATAGCACCTACTTTGTAAGGTTTCATTGAAATTATAGATAAGTGGTAAAGTGCTTACCACAGTACTTGCAAGACAGGGTTATAAGCTCTATTATTATTAATCATTACTGCTATTATTCAATAATATATGCAAATGCTTAGCATGTAGCAATTGTTCTGTCAGTGACAGCTCCTATTATTGCTCTCATTTGACATTCTTTTTAGCTCTATTTTATAGTTCATCTTAGTTGGCATGAGAAGGACAATAAGTATGGTAGTCAGATTCTACATAACTGTTTTTCCCTTCTTCTTCCCAGCTTTAAGAAACTCATATGTAAACTGCATTCCTTCATTCATTTGCTCATTTCTTCCTAGAATCATTTATTCAATAAATATTTGTTGAGTACTTGCTCTATTCCAGACTCTGTGCTAGATTCTTATAAATACATATTAGCCTATATAATTCTCAAAATAATTGGCTACATAGGCATTATGGTATTCATCTTATTGATGAGAAAACGGAGTCGAAGTTGAGGTCCATTTGTAGTTCAGTATATCTGATCCCAAATCTGGATTCCTCTGGCTGCCCCAAGCTAGTTTCAAGCAGTTTGTCTCCTCTGTTATCCAAACCAAGCACAGAACCTAGTCAATTACGTTTTACAAATAAGAATGTAAAACCTGAGAAAGATGATTAGTCTCTGTAACCGCTATGTACATGAAAGCTTTATGATTTCCCCAAATTACAATTCCATGCTTCTAAGAATCCAGTCTCTGAAAGTTATGTTGTCATAGACCAACTCGGCAGTCATAGACAGCCTCCGAAACGACTATTTTTCATTTGAAATGGTGTTTCTAGCTATATTAATGGCCACTCTCTGCACAATTGATCAGTTCAACTGGGTGGTTGATTCGATTTGGTCATCAGCACAGCCGTAGAAACCATATGCATCATTTTTTTTTTCCAATCGAACGTTGTTGCTGTTGAACAAGCACAACCAGAAGATTACATAGGTGTTACGACCACTTGTTATGCTCTATGGACATGTGGATTGTTGGGAGGCTAACTCTTTCATTGATTTACTTGTGAGTGTCTGCAAGACTTAGAGGGAGATGGGACTATGCATATTTTGTATGTGTCCTGGCAATACTTTTAGTTCTCTTTGGGAGGAAAAAAAAAAGTTGAGAATTTTTTTTTTTTCTTGAACTCTCAATCAAAACTTGAAAAATGCCTAGAACTCCATTTCTTTTACACCATGGACTAGGTTTCTATTCTTGATGTGTCGGTGCAGAGGATGTATGCCTGAATGGAACATTGCTGGCATAAGGGTTTTAGGCAACCTTTATTACCTCTTTTCCTTTTCCACAAAAGCAGCTGGTATTTAGGTGGGGCCCCAATATTTGTCTCTTGGTTCTATCATGATTTTAAATTGGCTTATCAGAATCTTATGTAAGGGAAATTTTGTGATTTGGGGGGTTTTTTTAGTTTATTTTTACACAATTTACCATGTTTTCCAAATAATATTCATGTATGCATGAATTTCCAATTCATTTAGACATATTCAGATGAATGATTGCTTCAGCTTTGGCTTTTGAATATAAGCTATTCAGACATTTCTTCTGAATCTTCATGTTCATTATATTCATATTCTTCAAAATAATTAAAGCATGGGGTAAAAAATCCAAGAACAATACATAAACCATTAGCCAATAAAGAGTTTCTTCTTCCTCTTTCAGAACAAATTATCATCATCGTTATTATTATTACTGTTATTTAGAATCCATAATAACAGTAACATACAAAACACAAAATCCTTTCTTTCTCATTACTCTTTCCAGCAGATATGGGTCATTTTCGCAACATAACGTGGCTTCATCATTCCCAAGGATTTCTCATGTCTCTCAACACCTAACTCCACAAGCGCTCAATGTCTTAGGTCTCCACTAACTCAAGCTCACTCTTTCCTGATTTTCTTTGCTTGAGTGACCTACACTTTACCTCCACGTATCTCCCCTGGACTTGAAAACTAGCTTTATAAATAAAACAGTGTTGCATATCCACAAGGCATATCTCAGGTTGCTTTTTCTCTTGTTTCTTGCATTCTTCTTATCCATTGTTTTCTTTTAAACAAATATTCTCCTTTGGATCAGACTATGTACCCTGACGTTTTTATAATTGTCACTATTCCACCGTAGGAGAATCAAACCAGTCACCAGTAGTTTTTACCTCATCATCCTTTTGTTCAAAGGCATATTCTAATAAGAGACATTCTTGTGAGAGATTAGCCTGTTGTAGATTTTTCTTTTCTCCCAACTGTCTCTGCTTATGACCTAGACACGTATTGGTTAGATCTCTGTAGATATCTGGAGAGCTATAATCACACTCATTTCATTACCTCATCCTTTCTGCAATTTATTCCCTTGTCTATCTTCTTGGGGAAAAAAAAAGTTTTTGTTTCCTCAAATTTCCAGATAAGTAGAGCATTAAATTTGGGTGTGTAGTTTTAATCTTGTGTGTATAAATCCCACGCTACTCATTGACCTTCCTCTCTCATCTTTGTTTGATTTTGTTATAACATCTGTGCTTTCTCTTAGGAAATTTTAGCCATTTATTATCACTTTCAAAATCAGAATATCATTGTCTTTATAGAAACCAATATGGCTAAATGTATCAAAAGCCTTCATAATGATTAAAACTTTCATAAATTTGTCAATTAATGGTAGTACACATATATGATACAATGTTATTCAGTCATTTATGTGTCTCTCCCAAAGAATTTTAAATATTTTTGAAATGCTTAGGAAATAGTTATTCAACAAATATTTATTAAGCTTCATTATGTGCCAGGCACTGTTTCAGTGGTAACACAAAATCTATAAGAAATTATATGATAGTAGTGTCATGATTATTTGCAATTAAATATAAAGGAAATAGAACAAAATAGCAACAGAGATATTTGAGAGAATCTATGGATTCTTCATACCTTAGAAAATATTTTCCAAGTTTTCCAACAAGCATTGTTTATTTTTATAATTAAATCCCCCCTAAAACTACTTGGTTTAAAGGTATAATGCTTAGCAGGTAACACCTTCCTCCATGTGCTTGATTAGCAGGTAGAGTAAGATAATAATAGGTAGAATGATATTATTAATATAGACTGGGCCTTAGGCATTGGTAATATCACTGTAATACACATTTGGAGGGAATTTTGTAATAGTTCCTAAATACTTAATGATAGAATAACTCATCAGAATCGAAGATGATTATATTAAATATATATTCTAAGTTTCACTTCAAACCTATTGAGTTAGAGATTCTAGGCAGGAGTTTGCCTTAGTTACTGTTAATGTTCATTAGTTTGTTGGGGAAAAGATTTACATGAAACCTTAGCTGCTTATAACAACAAACTTTATTATCTCACACAGTTTCTGAGGGTCAGGAAGCAGGAAGCAGCTTAGTTGGTTAGTTGTGGTTCAGGATCTCTCACAAGGCTGGGTCAAAGTGTTAGCCTGCGTGACAGTCATACAGTCATTTGAAAGTGTGGTTGAGGCGGGAGGATTCCTTCCAAGTGGTTCATTCACATGGCTGTTGACTGAATGCCTCACTTTCTTCTTGGGTGTTAAAAGAAAGCCACTGCTCCTCACTACATGGTCCTCTCCATAGGTTGCTTGAGTGTCCTCATGACTTGACAGCTGACTATACCCATAGCAAATGATTCTAGAGAAAGAACAAGGAGGAAATCACAATGCCTAGTCTCCAAATCACACACCATTATTTCCAGTATATTCTGTTCTTTACAAGAGGTTACTCAGTCTAGTTCACACTAAGGAGAGGGGAATTAAGTTCCAACTCTTAAAGATAAGAATGTTAAAAGAATTTCTGGATTTCTTTAAAACCACCCCAAACTTTCAGTGTCTGTGACAATACCACAGATTCCTCCCTTTCTAATTCTAAAGCACAAGCAGAGTGGAGATTAGTTTATCATTCCTCTCCCAGTTCAGGAATCCTTGCTAGACAGAGGGTGTCTGAGCAGTCCCTCCACATGTGTCAATTAGGACCTCACCTGGTTAGAGGGAGGACCTCATTTCACATGGTGGCCCATTCTCTCCTTGAAAAGATTCAGCTTACAAGATTTCTTTCCCTTAATACCAAGTCAGTGTCTATGCTGGGAACCTCCTTGCATCAGTTCTAATTTCTTAGCTCAATGCAAGTTAAAAAAGAAAAGCATTGTGTCCTCCTCCTCAGAGAATTTGATTCTGTAGGATTATGGGTGTGGTCCTAAAGTTTTCCTGGGTGAGTGTCATGAAGAGGAAGGCTTGAGAAATATGGCGTTCACAGGGAAGCTGCTCCGAAAAGTACGTAGGCAAGGAAAAAGAAAGCTTGGAATTTGAAATGAGTGGAACACTAAAAGAAAGGAGCTATGTTCTAAATGGTAAAGGACATGTTTCAAAACACATAATCATGACTTTGTTAAGACATTTAAATTTCATATGTATGAAACATGAGAATATAAAATGCTATCAATAGTTCAGAACTAAGGAAAAAGAAAATAACTCTGATCTTTTGGCAAGTTTCAAGTGAGGTCATTCAAGGAAAAAAAAACAGAAAATGAACAAATAAACAAACAAAAAACCTTTATAAGTGGTCAATATCCCATTGTCTATATAAAGAGACTTGAGAGAAAGTCACTTGAGGGCATAGCAGGACTTTTAGTGACAAATAATCTTCTCTCCCTCCTGAAAGGGAGTGTGGCAATAAGGATATGACTCATTTGTTTCACTTAAAATGTGGGGTAGAGGAGACAACTGATTATAATACCAGGATGTTCACAGAAAGACATTCCTGCATCTCAGTCTCTGCATGAGGGTGCGCTGAGCTGCAGGCCATGTACCTTCACCTTGCTACTACCATAGCATGGTGAGAGGAACTTAAGGATAAAGAGAAGAGAGGAATAGCAATTTAAAACAGGGATGTAAATCCTTTCCCTGTTAAGTATGACAGATGTGAAAGGAGATCTTGTGAGCTCAGACCAAATCATGGAAGGAGCCACACACAGCTGCTGGGTGGCTCCCCATGACACTTCCTGGCTAGTGTCATACCATGTAGAAGGCACCTAGGCATTTGCCTCCTCCACCTAGACTGGAGGAGGATGCCAGCTGTGTTCTAAGTGCTGTATCATGTCTTACATCCATGCAAGAGACCATCTAGCTAAAGACATCAGCACCTGGAGTCAACATAAAATAAGCTATGTCAAAGTTGCTTAACTTTCATGGCCACCAATGGAACCTTTATCCACATTGATGCAAGTGCTTTCCTACCCCTCACCTTATGCCTACCATGCCCATAATGGAAGGAAGTAGGATGGAGGCACAGGTAGGAGGCATGCTATCCAATCTCTTAGAGGGAAGTGTGAGAACTAGGAAGGAACTGAGATGCTTGCAACTGTAAAATGACTGCCCAAAATGTTGACAATGGACAAAAAAGATCATCATGACACTAGGTGACATATATTAACAACTTCATTTTTTCTCTGCATTCCTTCTTTCACCAAGTATATTTTATGTCTTTAGGATTGTTACCCTGAGAGCCCTGATAGGGCAATTTTTAAAACTTTTACAAAAACTAAACCCTTCCATTTATTGCTGAGTTGAGACTTTGGAGGTCTGAGGGTGACGCTCTGTGATGTAAACACAAATTCCTGTCTTCTTGACACCACATAGCCTTGTAACAAAATGATGTTAGCTAATGTTTTCTGATTGTTCAGTGTGCAACCACTGGGCCAGGTACATTGCAAGTGTTATTCTATTTAAGTTTTATAGTATTTCCATGAAATGACATATATATCACCTCCTATTTCAAACAATTGTAAAGAAGGATAGAAAGTGGTTTGTGGAAGAGAATGAACCCAGAGAGGTAGGCAATACCCAAAGTCACATAAGAGTTAAGTGTACAGTGGGGATTTGAACCTAGGCAGTCTGATTCCACAGCCCAGCATCAATCTTTGTTATTTTATGTTCTTTGACCAAAACTATAAAAATGAAACGAACACATTTCCCTGTCCTTCAAATGAGCTACTCCCAATTAAATCCCATGCTCTGTTTATTTGGGGAAAAGTTAGTCAGTGTTTCTCTCTGACTAGAAGGCATTGCCACATAAATGTCAAAGTTGAACCACTGATTAAAAGAAGTGGATGCAGCACTAATTATTTTCCTTCTGAGACAGAAATGATGGATGTTACATGCCTGGAATTCAATATGTCTCTGAAGACATTGGCAGTCCGCATTCTTTTCCTCTACTCAATTTATAACACATTTCATGACTAAACTTCTTAAATCTCGTTTTACTCTTTCATTCATTCATTTCATCATCAATCCACTCAGTCATCAAATATTTATAGATTTATGAAGTATCTGTGGTGAACAAAACATTATGCCAGGTGCAGAGAAGACCTAAAGAACAACTATCAGATTAGATTGTAAATTCGTTGACAAATTGATCCCAAAGCTATTCGAAGGATGAATAGGAATCAGCAAGAGAAAGGAAAAGAAATTTCCAGGCAAAAAGAGGCTAAAGAGAAGATTCAGCATGATATGCTGATATCTCCCGTTTTTTCAGTGGGACTCACACAGGGATCAGTGTGATGATTCTGGGAGGGTAAGTGCAGTCTGAACACTTATGTGCTTTATATACTAGCCTTTGAATTTTATATTGAAAGAATTGGGAGCCTTTGAATGGTTTTAAATTTACATGCCATGAGATCAGCTTTGTGTTTTAGAAAGGTGATTCTCACTTATGGCAGTTTAGATTAGATAGTTGAGGAGGAAGGGAAATCAGAAAGACATTAAAAATTTAAACAAGAAATGATGAAGATAGCTTCAGTCCAAGATGGATTAATAAGAACAAGATTTGCCCTCCTCACTGAGACAATCCAAAAATATATATATATGAAAGTACTTTTTTAAGGACACAATAGGGCATCGGTCAGTGAAAGCCAGTGATCAGTGAGAGAAGGGAAGCAAATCACGTACACTCTATGATTGTCCCCATGAAACTAATTCTGTTGAGAGTTTCCAGGCCATGGCACAGATAGAGACCCCAGGCAGAGCCCAGAAGACCTCCTCAGCTGGGAATATGGATCTGGGAATCTGGGGAGACCAAGGTGGTGAGATTTTTCAGGACAGAGTACTGAGAAGAAGAGTTTTATTGAGAGAAATCTTCAGACATTGCAAAGTCCCCTCTCCACATATATAGCCAAGTAACACTCAGCACATATGTCTAAGACTACCTGAGGTCAGGACAAGATCACCTGAATGGATTAGAGGATAGGGTATCACACGTGGTACAGAGCCACAAACAGACCCAGGTTCTGCAAGCTGGAATGGAAAATCTCATGCTTCACAAGGCACGGGCATGAGGTAGAGCACACAGGAGAGTCTCTCCTGAGTCATGAGAAAGAATTACCCTTGCATTGAGCACTGCTGTAGTTCCACCTAACATATTTAGTAAAAGCAAAATCAGAAGAATCCAAATGTTCCCAAGTAAATTGACAGCATCCCTGGACGAAGCTCAGGATTTGTAGGAACACGCAAACATCCAGCACTCAACAAGTTAAAAATCACAGTACCTGGCATCCAAGAAAAGATGATCAGGCATGCAAAGCAACAAGAAAATATGACCCATAATAACGAAAACAATCAATTGGAAGAAACACAGAACTGACATAGATGTCAGGTTTAGTCAACAGTGACATTTTATAAAGTTACTATAATTCCGTTTCATATGTTCCCAAATCTAAGTAGCTTAAAAAAACCACAAGCTCACAAAAAAAAAAAAAACCCATGCTCAGAAACATGAAAAAGATCACACCAAAATAAAAATGCTTAAAACAAGTAAGGAAAAGGAAATTCGTAAAATTTATCACAGAAAAGAAGACATGTCACTTCCATGGGACGTCTTGGTGGCTTAATCATTAAGCATCTGCCTTTGGCTCAAGTATGATCCCAGGGTCCTGGTATCAAGTCCTGCGTTGGGTTTCTTGCTCAGTAGGGAGCCTGCTTCTCCCTTACCTGCTGTTCCCCCTGCTTGCGCTCTCTCTCTCTCTCTCTCTTTCTCTGACAAGTAGGTAAATAATTTTTTTTTAAAGATGATATGTTACTTCCAGAGGAACAAAGGTAAGGATAATGTTAGACTTCTTGTTGAAACAGTGCAAGCAAGAAGACAGTGGAGCACCATCTTTTAAGTACTGAAATGAAATACTATCAGCCCAGAATTCTGCTCAGTGAAAGTGTCTTTAAAAAGTGGAAAGAGAATAATCACTTTTTTTGCCACATTAAAGCTGAAAGAATTCATTACTATCAAACCCTAACTAAAAAAAAAAAAAAAAAAAAAAAAAAAAAAAGTTATAGAACATCCTTTAAACAGACAGAAATGGTACCAAATGGAACTCTGGATCTATGCAAAGAAATGAAGAACATCAGATATGGTGACTCCATGTGTCATAAACTGGCATTGCAGCTTCTGTCTTGCTCTCTTGGATCACTTGCACTGGGAGACCTAGCTGATAATACGGAAGCAGTATCTGTAGTCCACATGGGACAGACTGTGATCTCCTACCAACAGTCATATGAGCAAATTGTTCCGGAAGTAGACCTTCCAGTCCCAGTCAAGCTGTCAGGGGACTACAGCTCTGGCCAACATTATTACGGCCATTTTTACGTGAGTTCCTATGCTAGATATATTCCAAAATTCTACCCTAAAGAAACTGTGGAACAGTAAGCATTTATTGCTTTAACAGAACCAAAACAAACAAATAGGGGCCCCTGGGGGGCTCAGCTGGTTAAGTGTCTGCCTTCAGCTCAGGTCATGATCCCACGGTTCTGAGATCAAGTCCCACGTCGGGTTCCCTGCTCAGCGGAGAGCTTGCTTCTCTCTTTTCTCCACGCTTGTGCTCTCTGTTACTATCTCTGTCTTTCTCTCTTAAATAAATAAATAAATAAATAAATAAATAAATAAACCAGAATTGAAACAAACATGCAAACAAATCACAAATTCACATGTACTTTGAACGTCAACCTTCATGAATGTATTCTACAGATAAGCTAGCACTTTTTGAAAATATGTATTTATAAAGACGCTCACTTCGGCATTGTGTATAAGAACAAAATACTGGAAATAGCTGGTATTCATAAATTGATATTTATTAAGTAAACTATAGTCTATCTATCTATCTCTACCTACCTACCTACCTAATGAAGTCATTAATCAAGAAAGTAGTAGGCAAAATGGGAGTAAAAGAAAGTAACAGATCTGACAGATACAAAGAAGGTAAAATCAAGTACTAAATGTCAGGAGTGAGGAAAGTGTAGAAGATAAGAATGGCAGTCTTTCCTGTGTTTCTGTGTTCGCACCTCCATTCCCTGCCTGATTCATTGTAAGAGCCAGCTAGCATGTCTCTCCAGAGTCAGGGTCTTACAGTCTTCCCTTTCCTGTCAATCTCAACATATTAGCAAAAGTGCCTTTTCAAGGGTAGGTTGAATAATGTTATTCCTGTGCTCAGACCCTCTAAGGACTCAACTTTTCATCTGCCCCTGGTTATTTTTCCTGCCTTCTCTATAATTTCACTTTCTCCTTCCTGCTTTGGTTCATTTTATTCTTGCCATACTGTTCCTCTTGTGGTTCCTTACATGTGCTGGGAATACCCTCAGCTTAGTGTGTTCATCTTAGCTGTTTCTCTGCCTGCAATACTATCCTCAGAGCCACAAAGCTGAGTTTCCCACCTGCAAATGTCTGTTTAGATATCATTTTCTTAGACTGACCAAACTTACTACCTAATTTAATACGACAACCTGCCTCTCCATTATCACCCAGAAGTTCCGCCCCCCCTTGCTCTATTCCACTTCTTTTTATTCTTTCATTGCTTATCACCTTTGAAAAGTATAAAATACCCTATTTTTATGTTTATTGATTATCTACTATAAGAGCACGTAAGATCCACAAGGAAGGAATATGTGATTTATGTATTTATTTATTTTTACTGATGTGTCTCATGTTCATTAAATGATACCTGGCAAGTAGTAGGTGCTTAATGCATATCTTTGTATGAATGGATAGATTTACTGACTTTCAGGACTTCACAGTGATGGTATACCCACTTTCATTCCAGATAACAAACTCCCATTAATTTGGTTAGTATTAAATTTGGACTTTTGTGGTGGTCACGTAACTGCTCATTCTGAAATTATTTTTCAATAGGGAGCCTTATAAAGGGGTAATTAGAAATCACCAAGAAAGGTATTGAACTTATGCCACATGTGGAAGTCAAAATCACTCTTAAATATACCATATTTAAAAACAGTGCTGAAGAATGGTGAGCGGTTGCAAATACGGCACAAATTTTTAAAAGACAAGAGAGCATTTGCTCATTAACCAGTGTAAATGTCAGCAGTTGCTTTGGATTTCAGATCAAGTGACAGGGGCAAACCAGCCCTACTTTATGTGATGGCCTATAGTGAATGCAGTTTCACACAACTAGTCACAGACCCTTTCAGAGTTTTCAGATACTATTTGTTGTGCTTTTCTCATTTATTCTTTTTGTTTTGTATTTACTATGTTAAATTAAAATGTAACATAATTGTCAAATTAAGGTATCAAATATAAGTCCTCCAAAAGCAATGAAAAATTATCAGAGTTTGATCCACAAATATAAAATTGTGGGGTGATAGCACTGTTTGGAAGGTAACACCGTGAGTGGATGAGAATAGGCCATAGGCCCATATAAATCTGGTAGATCTCTGGAATAAAATGGCATTTTATAGTGAGAACCCGAAAGACAATTCCCAAGAGGTATGAACCTAAACAGAGAAGTGAAAAAATAGCCTATGGTGCCTATTGTTGGTATTAGGTTAGTTGTATTGTTATCATTTTCATCAAAATTTTGCAATTTTTAATTTGACATAAGACAAAGTCTTGGCATAAACTTTTATAATTCGCCTTCAGGATTTTATATACTATTCCATTCTGCTATGTATTGAGGATTACTGAGTTTCCCTTTTGGGGGACTTTGTGGAATTAAACTGCTCATTTGGAGAGACATACTACCTTGTGGGATCACCCGTGTCCTTGCCTTGTTCACCCCACTTAAACTACCATTCTTCCTCCAGACCACCACTTCTATTCATTATTGGTATTCACTCTGCTAGGTTATGGATACAAAAAAAGGTGACATTTGTAATTAAGTGATACATTAATTCACTAACTCTGCTACACTGTGGCAATGTAGGGGATGTCTACTATTTTTGAAGAAAAAAGAAGACACTAACACTCCCAAGTTGAGTTTGGTCTCTGGGTGTTTGCCATTTACAAAGATATTTAAGTGCAAAAAACTTATTTACTACATTGATTCATGTACTTTTTGCACAATTGACATTCAAACTGAATATTTTCATTTAATTTTATAACAAGGTTTCACCTTATAGCTTGACACGGGAAATCTTAAAACAAATAAAAACATTTGTAAGCATTCTCAGGTAAAATTTCAAAACTTTATACTTATTTTATTAATTAGTTTCTTTTAATATTGTATAGCCTATTGCATTTTTTAAATATTAGATTCCCATCATTTGCAGAATGGAAAATATTTAGTTACATACATGTAATTTAGAGTTTCAATATTTGTTCCTCATGTTCAACGAGTTATATTTAATTTTATTCAGTAACTCAAGACTTTCTTTTTAATACTATGAAATAAGAAATCTTAAAACTTAAAACAATAAATAATTAAGTAATAAAACCATTTGTATTTATGCGAGCATATGAATTCAAAACATCTAAATTTCTTGTCAATACAATACATACACTGCAAACTAATTTATATATTCAATTGAATTTTGACAATTGTTTAAGTTTAACAGATAAGCAAATAAGAAATTCTTTTAGCACATTTCAAAGTGTCCAGGGTAATAAGTTGCATATAATAATGGATCAAAAATTTCATTTATAAATAAATGTTTTGAGCACTTACTACAGATGTTTGCACTTCCAAAGATAATGTACTGTTCCTAAATATAAAGCTAATCCAGAATGTGAGTTGTATGTGGAAGGTACATAAAATCTGAAGAACTAAGAAAGAAAATGTATAATTTGAGATAAAGGGGACAAGTTGATCAAATGCACAGAGGTAAAAAAAACACAAGACATGTAAAAACTGGTGGAATGGACCTATAATATAAAGTACACAGGGGGCACCTGGGTGGCTCAGTCAGTTAAGCATATACCTTCAGCTCAGGTCATGATCAAGCCCGGCCATCCACCTGGCTCCCCAATCAGTGGGGAGTCTGCTTCTCCCTCTCCCTCTGCCCATCTCCCACTCATGTGAATGCTCTTTCTCGCAAATAAATAAATAAAGTCTTAAAAAAACAAAGTATACAATATGGAGGAATTAGAAAATAAAATCTCTTAATTTTTATCAATTATTCATTTTGTCTTAAACCTACATAGTGAGGACACTGTGCTAAATCTCGGTTATGACCAGTATATATACAAGGTGAGTCTGGTGGAACTGCAGAGTCATGGAAAGGAGGTGGAGTGGTGGCCCCTCAAAAGTCCATTTACTGAAGAGTGCCCTGATAGGAGGTTCTATCCCAAAAAAGACAGAATGTGACCTATAAACAAACTCAACAATCAAGTGGGAGTAAAGGTCTTCAGGAAAACATGTTTTCCACTACTTGGTGTGTTTCCCAGCTTACCGTAATTATACTCATGTCTAAATATTACATAGGCTGATGCAACACAAAGTAAAAATTAATAAAGCTGCTTTGCCAATATCAGTATTATTTATAAAGAAGTGAAAGCTTCTTTGGATCTTAGTAACAGAGGGCAACACTCATGCACATACATACACAGTTTCAGTCTCACTCTGTCTTTCTTATCTATAGATGAGACTGCTTTGCCAGTGCATGAGTGATGGTACTCAGCAGAGTGATGAAACTATCCATCAGACAAAATGGAAATCTAAGAAGGAGGTGGTAGCATCAAGTGCATATTTTCATTCCCAGTGGATGAAATAAGGTGATGTCTGATGAGATACTACATGTCAGATAAAGCAGTGGAGATGCCTGTTGAAGAAGTGGTGCTTTTCAGGTGTGTGTTACCCAGTTTATGTCCAGGAGAAGGAGATAACTAGAAAAAGACAGAAATCCTCACTGGAATCCAGTGATGATAGCTAGAGGGAAAGGAAGCTTTGGTTAAAGGATATTTGTTTGTAGTACACATCTTAGTGCTTCCAAATTAATCAAGGGTCACTTTAAGGGACTGCACTTGTATATAAGCAAAGGAGAAGTCAGTGGGATTTAGGTTAGAAACTTGAAAAAGTTATCTACAGATTTGTGAGTCATGAGTAAACCAAGATTATTCAAACAATTTATTAAGTGAATAAAAGGAGATTTAGATAAAAATTACTTATAATCTCACTACCTAGATACATACACTCATATGGATCTTCAAAATTTTCTAAACTTTATAAAGAGTGAGAGCGAAGGGAGTTTGAAGAGAGAAGAAATAAGCTCATATTGGAACCTAATTTTATCACTTATATAAGTAGTATAAATTATATTTTATGTCAGAAAATAAAAAGAAATCCTCTATTTATTTATTATGACTATGTTGAATTCCATTTGGTCTCTAACCACCTAGCCAGCTAATTAGCTATGTTATATATATATATATATATATACACACACACACACACACACAATTATAATTACATATACTACATCTATTATTATTTAAATAATACTATACTGGTGACTTCATAGACTGAACCCTTTTTTCTTTATGGCCATTGTATACAATGCTGGAGCTCCTAAGTATTTGTCTGATTACTCGTCTCCTGTACTAGACACTTAATTTAGGGAAACTATTTACCAAATGCTAAGAAAATTCTCTTCCTGTTAGGGCACAGATCAATTAATAGGCTTTATATAATGCAGTAAGTAAATTTTTCTGATTATACTTGTTTCTTATCTTCTCAAGATCCTATTAAAATATAACCATCTATTTCCCATACATTGTTCAGACTTCTGGTCAGAGTTCACAGGGATGGTGATCAAGAAAGATCCATGGAACTCCATGGACATTGTCTGGCTGATGCTTCTCCAGGGAGATTGACAGTTGTCACCAATAATTACAATCTCTCCTTTCTCACTTCTAGCTCTGAGAGTCAGAGAGCTACTGCATCAATTATGGGAAAATTCTCACTACAAAGAGCAAGAAATAGAAATTGAAGAAAAACTCATGCCTCTTATTGTAAATTGTTTAAATTGCTTTATGGGGGGCACCTGGGTGGCACAGCAGTTAAGCGTCAGCCTTCGGCTCAGGGCGTGATCCCGGCATTATGGGATCGAGCCCCACATCAGGCTCCTCCGCTATGAGCCTGCTTCTTCCTCTCCCATTCCCCCTACTTGTGTTCCCTCTCTCGCTGGCAGTCTCTATCTCTGTCTAATAAATAAATAAAATCTTTAAAAAAAATAAATTGCTTTATGGAAAAGGAACAACCTAAATCTTGCTCTCCTAGTGACAAATGAAGAAATATTGTCACATAGCAAAGACAAACCCTTCACCTACTAACACAGGTCATCCAAGGACTGTCTAACAGAATTGTGTGTTGACTTCACTCAACACTGACATCCCTTTAAGTTTTCCTAACAGATTTTGGACTGGTTTGTTTGTATCACCAATTCTTACGATACATGGTTCAAAGAAGATTGAAATGCTTGACTCTGTAGCTTTAAGGATAAAACTCAATAGGAAAAAGGAAAAAATATCACACATCACCCACTTGCTAGTTTTCATTTAGAATTAGGCATGTGATTCTATGCTGAACTATAACTTCAAGAAGAGATAGCTAGAGGTTTCTTGAAAAGTTCTTAATGCATGAGAGAGAGAGAAATAGGTGAATTCTAAGAAGATGGTGGCAACAAGTGGTTTTGGGATCTTCCTGAATCTCGTCTTGCCCAAGTTAATAAACAGAAAATCAGAACAAAAATTTGTAAAAAACATTATAAAAACCAAAATTAAAAAAATGTGAAAACATATTCTCATAAACTCCCAAAGATGAGAGGATTAGGACAGACCTCCCATAGCCACACATGTCTTTTGCTACTAGAAATTGTGTAGTAGGGAGTGAAGGAAAGTCCAAGAGTTTTAGGGGAGGCCTGAGAGCTTGAAAACCTCCTAATTAACCATCCAATACATTCTGAACTTGAAAAAGACAACAGATACAATGGAAGAGGAGATGCAGGTGGAGAAGAGGTCAGAAAGCTAATAATATAGGTATCACTCCGTGGAAACAGCAGAAGGGTAAGTCCTGATGTTAAGCTAAAAAAGTTCTCTTGGCCCATTTCTCCTTAACTGTGCAGAAAAACTCTTTTTACTTAAGAATGAACATCACACAGTATTCTTCCAAATTCCATTCAAAGTTATAGGAAAACACAAAGCAGAATGACTCTACTACATACTAAAACCAAATTCAAGAAGACAAGTGAAAACTTTAATATTTTAAAACAAGCTAAATAAGATGGAGGAAATTATAGTAGCTTCAGAGGAACAAAATTGGTGTAAAGTCAAAGAAATACTTTTGGAAAAGTTAAAGGAGAAAGGAAGATTTGAAAAGAAAGTTAAAAATGTCAGAAAACAATTGCTAATTTCAATGCAAAATGAAGACTGAAATGTAAGTATCACATGAACCTAGAAGATGCCTTAAAAGGAATAGAAAAGCAAAGGAGGATGTTTTCTTAAAATTCAAAAAAGAAAAAGAGATGAAGTAAAAAAATGAGAAAATGTGCAAATGTGTTTCAATACTATAAGAATATTTTCTAGAGATTAAATATGATTTGAAAAGTATACATGTGAAGAGTACATCGTACATCTTAGAAATTCAACCCAAATGAATCTGAGCCAAGACATTGTAAAATTAAAGAAAAATAAACTTATCATCAGACTTTTCAACAGCAATATTTTATGCTGCAAGACAATGCAGTAATATACTGTAAAATATTCAAGGACCAGAAATGTGAACCAATGTTTGTGTATCTGGTAAACTAGTCTTCATGTGTGAAAGGCAAGGAAAAACTGCTTGAACATGCAATAACTTAGTAAATGTGTTTGTTGGAACATTCCTAAAGAGTCTATGAAAGAACAAACTGGGGCCAACAAAAATGACAGGAGTGATAATGTCGATAGGATTTTCACTGAACATTAAATGTGTAGTTTTCTATAGTAATGAGATTAAATTGCAATTACAGTGCATTCAGGATTTTTAATGGTTATAAGTTGTGACAATATAAAGACAATGGAGGGGGGAGGGTCATGGGAAAAGTATATGAAAGGATAAATATGTACCAAATTGACTTACAGAAATTAACTGGGAATAATAGGATATTACTTCAAATTAGATATTGGTGGAGAAGGATGGGAAATAGAAGTTATTAGCTATTATCTATCTTGTTCATAGTAAGTAATCCATAGACATAGCTCCTTCCTCCATAAAAGAGAGAGCTGTGGTTTATTATTCAGTAGTATTACATACAAAAGTGATCAGAAGAAAATAAAAACCAAGGCCTTTTTAATATAAAATGTTACACCAAAATTGAGCACACACAGATAGACTGCCTAGTGGAAGATATAAATCACACACACACACACACACACACACACACGCACACTACATCACATAAAACAATTTGAAAAAATGAAGGGGGTTCTACACATAGAATAACAAGGTAAAAGGATTTTAGTTTGACTAACAAAATTAAATCCAACAATATTCAGTGGAGAGGAAAAAATAAAGAATTCATAAGGTAAAGAAAAAAACTAAGAAAAATATAATAGGTAAACACAGAAAAGAAAAAGGGGAATAACATTATTGATTACCTGTCACAGTAGAATTAAGAGCAGAGAGAAGAAAGAAAGAAAGAAAGAAAGAAAGAAAGAAAGAAAGAAAAAAAGAAAGGAAAGAAAGAAAGAAAAGAAAGAAAGAAAAAGAAAGAAAGAAAGAAAGAAAGAAAGAAAGAAAGAAAGAAAGAGAGAAAGAGAGAAAGAAAGAAAGAAAGAAATAAAGGAAAAGAAAGAAAGGAAGGAAGGAAGGAAGGAAGGAAAAGAAAGAAAAGAAGGAAAGAAAAAGGCATTTCACAATACTTAAGCTTAAAATTTACCATAGGGAAAGACCAGTTATTCATATTTACACATCCAAGTAACAAAGCAACATCCTTCAAAAAGCAAAAATTCCTAGAGAACAACCAGAAATCAAAACTCAATAGAACACTTTTTTTTAAGGACTTGTCTATATAACCTTTTATTTTAGAATAGTTCTAGATTTACTGAAAAGTTTCAGAAGTCATACAGAGAACTACCATGTACTACATATTGTTTCCCCTATTATAAAAATCTTTTTTTTTTTTTATTTATTTGACAGAGATAGAGACAGCCAGCGAGAGAGGGAACACAAGCAGGGGGAGTGGGAGAGGAAGAAGCAGGCTCATAGCAGAAGAGCCTGATGTGGGGCTCGATCCCGCAACGCCGGGATCACGCCCTGAGCCGAAGGCAGACGCTTAACCGCTGTGCCACCCAGGCGCCCCCCTATTATAAAAATCTTATATTAGTATGGTACATATGTCGCAATTTTTAAAATTATAATGATATTTTTTATTATATTATGTTAGTCACCATACAGCATCCCTGGTTTTTGATGTAAAGTTCCATGATTCATTAGTTGCGTATAACACCCAGTGCACCATGCAATACGTGCCCTCTTTACTACCCATCACGAGCCTATCCCATTCCCCCACCCCCCCTCCCCTCAATAGAACACTTTAAAACACCTCTCTCAATCTAAGGCAGATGAGTGGTCAAAGATAAGAAGAGTGTAGGAAACCTAAAACTACATAATTAATAAGGTAGGTTTTATAGATTTAAAAACATGACAACTTTTCTGGCTATGATGAAATTCACATGTTCTCTTGTCTCTCGCAAACATTAGCTCTCCTCCCATTTAATGTAAATGCTGTTCAGAACTCTAAAACATTGATAGTGCTGTTATCACTTAGCTTTTAGAGTGGTAGTCATATTTAAACATATCTTACAAGCTTTAATTGGAATAATATTAGATACTGAGAAACTCTTGCCCTTTTTAAAAGGTAGTCACCCAGAGATATGTCAAAGGGACCAATATGATGTTTCTTAATAATTATTGGCTCATTTTGGAAAGGTCTATTTCAATTCAGATTTGTAAAAAGGAGAGAAATCCATTTTTTTAAGTGGCTTCTTTGTGCCAGGCACTAATCTGTTCATCTATGTTTGAGGCTGATCAAGGTTTGAAACTAGATGAATCTACCTCCTCTTATGATTCCACCTTAGCATATTATCTTTGAATTTTTTTGCTATTAACCCAAACTCAGATGGCTTGGATCATGTGATCGACACATTTTTTGGCATTGTGGTTGCTATGTATGATAGTATCGGTAAGAATAGTTTACCAGTGTACTGTTGCCATTTATTCTGGGCCCTGTAAATGCCAGAACTATTAAGAGGCATATTATCTTTCATAACTTTTAATACTTAAAAAAGCCCAGTGAGATACTGATATGGGATCATTTTACTGGGAGCAATAAAAACTGAAGCAATTAGCAATATCTAAAAGTAGTTCTTTAAACTTGGCACCTGATTCACTTAAGATGATGAACAGATGAATGATAAGTATGAAGGCCAGAACTTAAGTCTGTTTTTTTTTTAAGCAAAGTATGTGCTTTTTCTTTCACTTGACAATCTTGCAAGTTGCCATATAAGCTCTATTTGTCTTTGGTCATCATGAGAAAACACATCCCCACCTGGTATGTTGTGGTTTTATTTTCCGAAATTGGCTACAACCCCACCCGTCCCACATACCCTTCTAGAAACTTGTGACTTACCTATCAAGATAGATAGTCTAATTCCCATTCTTTTGTGTGTGGCCTTTTTGACCAACAGAACACAGTACAATGTCACTGTGACTTTTTTTAAACTTTTATTTTAAAAATTATTTTATTTTTTATTTAAATTCAATTAATAAGCATATAGAACATACAATATAATAGTTATATGCATATATATAATATGTATAACATACAATATGCAATGTTATATGTGTGTATGTATATGTGTGTGTATATATATATACATAGTATGTATAACATATAATAATAATGTGCTATTAGTTTCAGAAGTAGAGTTTAGTGAGTCATCAGTCTTATATAACACCCAGTGCTCATTACATCATATCCCTCCTTAACGTCTATCACTCAGTTACCCTATCACTCCACCCCCTCCCCTTCAGCAACCCTCATTTTGTTTCCTATGATGAAGAGTTTCTTATGATTTGTCTCCCTTTCTGTTTTCATCTCGTTTTATTTTTCCATCCCTTCCCCTACGATCCTCTGGTTTGTTTCTTAAATTCCACATGTGAGTGAGATCATATGATAATTGTCTTTCTCTGATTGACTAATTTCCCTTAGCATAATACCCTCTAGTTCCATCCACATCATTGCAAATGGCAAGATTTCATTTTTTGATGGCTGAGTAGTATTCCACTGTGTGTGTGTGTGTGTGTGTGTGTGTGTGTGAGTGTGTGTATAGTCCAGATGTCCACTGACAGATGAATGGTCAAAGAAGATGTGGTAAAAAAAAAATACACACACACACACACACACGTGTATATATATGTGGTAAGTATATGTATATGTAAATATATATATATATATATATATATGTATTATACACACACACACACACGATGGAATATTGTGTTACTTTTGACGCTAGATTTTAAATACACTTCAGTTTACGCTTGCTGGCTGGAGCACTTTCACTGAAGCCCTGAGCTGGCACATAAACAGTTCAACACCACAGTGCTGCTGTGGTATGAAGAAGCCTAACTGGCCCATGCCAACAGGCAGCCTCTCCTTGCAACATCTGTAGCCACCATCTAACTACAGCAGCAGAGGAAACTTGAACTACAACTCTAGCACAGTCCTCTCCACATTTCTTACCTACCCAAACTGGGAAACATTGCTGTTTTAAACCACAGTTTTGTGTTGATTTATTGTGCAACAGTAATTATTGGAATGGGTGCCAATGGCAAGGGTTGTCTAGTATTCATGCAAAAACTGGCCCACTACCTGTTTTTGTAAATAATGTTTTATTTGAAAATAGTCAGACCCATTTGTTTACATATAACCTGACTTCTTTAATGCTATATAGCAGAATTTAGTAATTTCAATATAGACTGGTATGCAAAAAGTAAAATATTTATTATCTTCGCTTTAAAAAAGAAACGTTTGCCCACGCCATCCAATGGGTGTCTTACCTTTATCATGTTACTGGACGCTCTCTTACTGCTGGGAAACCCACTGCCACCACTTGAAAATATTGGGCCTCATCTCCTGTAGAACCAGAGACCATACCCAAGCTGTAATATACATTCCACCAGTACCAATGGTGCAGATGGCCCAGAACTGCAGCCAAGAACAGAGATGTTAGAGAAGCCATCTTAGATCAACCAGCCTGGCTGAGCAAACCCAGAATCATGAGACATATTGATACCCATTGTTTTCAGCCATTGAGTTTTAGGATGGTTTGATATAAAACAAAAGCTAACTGATAACATCTATAAAGTCAGCTTTAATGTTCTCTGCCTGTACTCTTTTATATAGTGGATAGCAAATTTGGGGAAATCATCACCCTCAAGAAGTAATGTAGGTTAAAACACATAGATCAAATAAAAAATGTAAGATATCTAATGATATATTCATTATTCTTTAATAAGAGAATCTAGGAACGGGGAGTTTGATATAGAGAGGATGATGTTTTACATCCCCAATCTTTTGAGTTTCATTTTTTTTTAATTTTTATTTTTTTATATTAGTCACCATACAGTACATCCCCAGTTTTTGATGCAATGTTCTATGACTCATTATTTTCATATAACACCCAGTGCACCATGCAATATGTGCCCTCCTTAATACCTATCACCGGCTATCCCCATCCCCCACGCTCCTCCCCTCTGAAGCCCTCAGTTTGTTTCCCAAAGTCCACAGTCTCTCGTGGTTCATTCCCCCTTCTGATTACCCCCCCTTCATTCATCCCTTCCTTCTCCTACCGATCTTCCTATTTCTTATGTTCCATAAATGAATGAAACCATATGATAATTCTATTGCTCCGCTTGATTTATTTCACTTAGCATAATCTCCAGTTCCGTCCATGTTGCAGCAAATGTTGGGTAATCGTTCTTTCTGATGGCTGAATAATATTCCATTGTATATATGGACCACATCTTCTTAATCCAGTCATGTTGAAGGTCATCTTGGCTCCTTCCACAATTTAGCTATTACGGATAATGCTGCTATGAACATTGGGGTGCATATGGCCCTTCTCTTCACTATGTCTGTATCTTTGGGGTAAAAACCCAGTAGTGCAATGGCTGGATCATAGGGTAGCTCAATTTTTAACTTTTAAAGGGACCTCCACACTGTTTTCCAAAGTGGCTGTACCAACTTGCATTCCCACAAACAGTGTAAGAGGGATCCCCTTTCTCCACATCCTCTCCAACATTTGTTGTTTCCTGCCTTGTCATTTTGCCATTCTAACTGGTGTAAGGTGGTATCTCAAGGTGGTTTTGATTTGAATTTCCCTGATGGCTAATGATTTTGAACATTTTTTCATGTGTCTGTTAGCCATTTGTATGTCCTCATAGGAAAAGTGTCTGTTCATATCTTCTGCCCATTTTTTGATTTGATTATTTGTTTCTCATGTATTGAGTTTGAGAAGTTCCTTGTAGATCTTGGATACTAGTCTTTTATCTGTAGTGTCATTTGCAAATATGTTCTCCCATTCCGTGTGCTGCCTTTTAGTTTCTTTGACTGTTTCCTTGGCTGTGCAGAAGCTTTTTATCTTGATGAAGTCCCACAAGTTCATTTTTTCTTTTGTTTCTCTTGCCTTTGAAGATGTGTCATGAAAAAAGTTGCTGTGGCCGGTGTCAAAGAGGTTGCTGCCTATGTTCTCCTCTATGATTTTCATGGATTCCTGTCTCACATTGAGGTCTTTCCTCCATTTGGAGTTTATCTCTGTGTATGGTGTGAGAGAGTGGTCAAGTTTCATTCTTTTGCATACAGCTGTCCAATTTTCCCAGCACCATTTATTGAAGAGACTATCTTTTTTCCATTGGATGTTTTTTCTGCTTTGTCAATGATTAGTTGCCCAAAGAGCCGAGGGTCCATTTCTGGGTGCTCTATTCTGTTCCATTGGTCTATGTGTCTGTTTTTGTGCCAGTACCATGCTGTCTTGGTGATCACAGCTTTGTAGTATAGCTTGAAATCTGGCAACGTGATGCCCCCAGCTTTGTTTTTCCTTTGCAACAATTCCTTACAAATTCGGGGTCTTTTCTGGTTCCACACAAATTTAAGGGCTGTTTGTTCCAGTTCTTTGAAAAATGTCATTGGTATTTTGATTGGAATGGCATTGAAAGTGTAGATTGCTCTGGGAAGCATAGACATGTTAACGATGGTCATTCTTCCAATCCGTGAGCAGGGAATATTTTTCCATCTTTTTGTGTCTTCTTCAATGTCTTTCAAGAGTGAGATTGGTAGTTTCTAGAATACAGATCCTTTATGTCTCTGGTTAAGTTAATTCTGAGATAACGTATGATTTTTGTTGCTATTGTAAATGGAATGGATTCTCTAATTCTCTTTCTTCAGTCTCATTGTTTGTGTATAGAAATGCAACTGATTTCTGAGCATTGATTTTATAACCCACCACTTTACTGAATTGCACTATAATTTCTAGTAGTTTTAGGGTGGAGTCTTTTGGGTTTTCTATATAGAGTATCATGTCATCTGCGAAGAGAGACAGTTTGACTTTTTCTTTGCTGATCTGGATTCCTTTTATACATTTTTGTTGCCTGATTGCTGTTGCAAGGACTTCTAGTACTATGTTGAATAATAATGGCGAGAGTGGGCATCTTTGTCGTGTTCCTGATCTTAAGGGAAAGGCTTCCAGCTTTTCCCCATTGAGAATGATATTTGCTGTAGGCTTTTCATAGATGGTTTTTATGAGATTGAGGAATGTACCCTCTATCCCTACCCTCTGAAGGGTTTTAATCAGGAAAGGATGCTGTATCTGGTCAAATGCTTTTTTTTTGCATCAATTGAGAGGATCATATGGTTCCTGACTCTTTTCTTGTTGATATGATCTATCACATTGATCGATTTTCAAATGTTGAACCACCCTTGCATCCCAGGGATGAATCCTACTTGTTCTTGATGGATATCCTTTTAATGTGCTGTTGGATCCTATTAGCTAGGATCTTTTTGAGAATTTTGGCATCCATATTCATCAGGGATATTGGTCTGTAATTCTCCTTTTTGATAGGGTCTTTGCCTGCTTTGGGGATCAAGGTAATACTTGTCTCATAGAATGAGTTTGGTAGTTTTCCTTCTGTTTCTATTTTTTGAAACAGTTTCAAGATAATAGGCATTATTTCTTCTTTGAATGTTTGGTAGAATTCCCCAGGGAATCCATCAGGCACTGGACTCTTGTTTTTGGGGAGGTTTTTGATCACTGCTTCAAGCTCTTCATAATTAATTGGTCTGTTTAAATAATCAATTTTTTCCTGTTGAAGTCTTGGTAGTTTATAGGTTTCCAGGAAGGCATCCATTTCTTCCAGGTTGTTTAATGTATTGGCATAAAGCTGTTGATAAAAGCTTCTAATGATCCTTCCTATTTCATTGGTGTTGGTTGTGATCTCCCCTTTCATTCATAATTTTATTAATTTGGGTCCTTTCTCTATTCTTTTGAATAAGACTTGCCAGTGGCTTATCGATCCTATTTATTCTTTCAAAGAACAAGCTTCTAGTTCTGTTGATCTACTCTACTATGTTCCTGGTTTCTACTTCATTGATCTCTGCTCTAACCTTTTTTTTTTTTTAAGATTTTATTTAATTATTTGACAGAGAGAGACAGCCAGAGAGAGAAGGAACACAAGCAGGGGGAGTGGGAGAGGAAGAAGCAGGCTCCCAGCAGAGGAGCCTGACGCGGGTCTCGATCCCAGAATGCCGGGATCACACCCCAAGACGAAGGCAGGCGCCCAACGACTGAGCCACCCAGGCGCCCCTCTGCTCTAATCTTCATCACCTACCTTCTCGTGCATGGGTTAGGCTTGTTTTTCTGTTCCAGCTCCAGCTTCTTGAGGTGAGAATATAAAAACTGCATTTTTGATTTTTCTATTTTTTTGAGTGAGGCTTGGATGGCTACGTATTTTACCCTTAGGACAGCCTTTGCTGTGTCCCACAGCTTTTGGACCCATGTGTTTTCATTCTCATTGGTCTCCAGAAATTGTTTAAACTGATTTTTCATTTCCTGGCTTACCCAATCATTTTTTGAGCAGGATGGTTCTTAGTTTCCATGTGTTTGAGTTTCTTCCAAATTTTTCCTTGTGATTGAGTTCCAGTTTCAAAGCATTGTGGTCTGAGAATATGCAGGGAATAATCTCAGTCTTTTGGTATCGATTAAGACCTATTTTGTTGCTCAGTATATGGTCTGTTCTGGAGAAAGTTCCATGTGCATTTGAAAAGAATGAGTATTCTGTTGTTCTGGGGTATAGTATTATTTCTATATCTATGAGGTCCATCTGGTCCAGTATGTTATTCAAAGCTCTTGTTTCTTTGTTGATTTTCTGCTTAGGTGATCCGTCTATTGCTGAGAGCAGAGTGTTGAGGTCCCCTACTATTAATGTATTATTATCTATATGTCTCTTTAGTCTGGTTAAGAGTTGGCTTGTGTATCCAGCTGCTCCCCTGTTGGGGGCATAGATATTTATAATTTTCATATGCACTTGTTGGATACATCCTTAAAGAATAATATAGTGTCCTTCTGTATCTCTAACAACAGTCTTTAGTTTAAAATCTAATCTGTCTGATATAAGAATTGCTACCCCAGCTTTCTTTTGAGGTCCATTGGTATGAAAAATGGTTTTCCATCCCTTCACTTTCAGTCTGGATGTGTCTTTAGGATCAAAATGAGTTTCTTGCAGACAGCAAATGGATGGGTCATGTCTTTTTTACCATCTGTAACTCTGTGGCAGTTTATGGGAGTATTTAGGCCATTCACATTGAGAGTGATTATTGAGAGATATGATTTTAATGATGTCATGTTTCCTGTGAAGTCTTTGTTTCTATAGATTGTAAATTTCTGTTCTTTATCACTCTTGGGGACTTTTTTAGTTTTATAGAACCCCCCTTAATGTCTCATGTAGGGCTGGTTTAGTGGTTACAAATTCCTTCAGTTTTTGCTGATCCTGGAATGTCCTTACCTCTCCATCAATTCTGAATGACAACCTTGCTGGATAAAGGATCCTTGGCTGCATGTTCTTCTCAGATAGAGCTTTGAAAATACCCTGCCTACCTTTCCTAGCCTGCCAGGTTTCTGTAGACAGGTGTGACGTTATTCTGATATTTTTCCCTCTGTACGTAAGGATTTTCTTCCCCTGGCCACTTTCAATACTGTATGCTTGGATCTAATATTTGCGAATTGCATTATGACGTGACGTGGTGTAGGTCTGTTCTCAATGACTTTGGGAGGGATCCTCTCTGCTTCTTGGACACAAATGCTTGTTTCCTTTTCCAGATTAGGGAAGTTCTCAGCTACAATTTGTTCAAATATCTCTTCTAGACCTCCCGCTTTCTCCACCCCCTCAGGGATGCCAATGATTCTGACATTGGAATTTTTCATTGAGTCAATAATCTCCCGTAATCTACATTCTTGAGATTGGATTTTTTTGAAGCAAGTTTCTGTTTTAACTTTCTCTTCTACCATCCCATCCTCCAATTCACTAATTTGTTCTTCTGCCTCATTTACCCTGGCCGTCAGAGCATCTAGTTTAGACTGCATTTGATTCATAGCATTTTTAATTTCTGCCAGACTCGCTCTCATTTCTGCTCTTAGAGATTCTATATTCTTGTTTATTTTTTCATTAATAGTTTTCTCAAGCCTACGCTTCATCCTGACCATTGTTACTCTGAACTCCATTTCTGACAATTCGGTTATATCCATATCCATCAGCTTTGTGTCAGAGGCCACAGACTCGTTATCTTTTCTTTGCTGGGGGAGATTTCTCCTCCTTTTCATTCTGATGAAGAGAGGTTGCGGGGATGCCCAGAGCCCAAATTATTGACCAAGACACAGGCAGTGTGCACTTGTTTTATAGGGACCTTAGGGATGTCGGCTCCTTGATTTTTCAGCCTGCCTTCTGTGGGAGGGGCCTGCCACGCTGATATCCAGGCAACCCTGTTTGGGTAAAGTTGCCCCGTCCCCTGCGAGGGGGGATGGAGATGGGCACAATGTGAGCCGGTATTTCCGGGCTTTTGTTCTCTGGCAGTTTTCCCTGTCCATATTCTGTGGCTCTTCTGAGAGTCAGAGCAACAGTGGGCATATCCTAGCCTCTGTCTCAGAGCAGAGAAATCGCAGTCTGCTCTCCACTGAGTTCTCTTGGCCACTTTAACTTTGTTTCTGTTGGTGCTGCTAAAAATCCTGCAGCGACCTGGTATGTGTGCCCCACAGCTGGTGTCCCAGCCCTCACTCCCAGGGCCAACACATCTCTGTCCTTTGTGCTTCTAACACCACCAGCCACCCCGGTTCCCATGTGCACTCCCGAGCTCCCTGTTTCAGTATGGTTCACGTGCGCTCTGGAGCTCTGGTTTTCAGTTTGGATGCATGTACGCTCCCGAGCTCCTGGTTTTAGTCCGGTTCCGGTGAGCACTCCAGAGCTCTGTGTTTCAGTCTGGTCGCGCATTCCCTGGCTCATGGTCTCAGCTGCTCTTTCGCGGGTGCCCATCCGCAAGTCCAGCCCACTCCCCTTCCATGTATCTTCCGATATCTGTGTGCAGATTCACAGCTCCCCGTTTCATACCTCAATTCTCAGCACTGGAGATGTTCGTTGGTAGAGATCCAGGTGTATCTTCCTGCATCTCAGGCTGATTCCATGGGTTTTCAGGATGGTCTGGTAGATATCCAGCTTGACTCGGAACCATCTGAGAAAGGGTCTTCTACTCCTCTGCCATCTTTTCTCCTTGCAGAAAGTGGTCGCTTTTCTGTTCATAGCGTTTCTACTACTCTTTTCTTCATTCTCCAGTTCCGTTCATAGGTATTCAGAATGGTTTGGTAGCTCTCTAGCTGAATTCCTGGGACCAGACGAACTTTAGGTCTCCTGCTACTCTGCCATCTTGGAAAACCCCCTTGAGTTTGATTTTTAATTATAATATCCTAGAAGAAGAGTCTTTGGTCCTGATCCAGTGTGACCTAATTTAGTGTCCCATGGAGATCAAGAGACATAACAATCATATGAAGAAGAATCAGGAAGAGATGGAGATTTTCAGATTAAATGAATGGGCAAAGAAGAACTTAGAAGAAAAAAATCCAAGGAGCAGATAACTTTAACACGTCCTAAGTTCTTTCAGACAATGATAGGCAAGTTAGCTTTAGAATGTAGGGCAGCCAAACAAGCATAGAGGTTCAAGAAAAAAAAAAAGAAGAAGAAGAAGAAAGAAAGAAAAAAACCTCTTTTTCTCAATGCCCACATTCTCTCCCTTGGAGAAAGATATTTATATATGTGCTGTTACCACATGCCTGAATAAAATAATCTTTCAGCAAATTTCATTTTCTACCATTTCATTTCCCAGTGGTAATGCCAAATAAAATGTAGATAAAAACATTAAGTGTAGCTACCTGCTGCTTCAGCACTGGGCAAGATTCCATCTGTAGGCATTCTAATAAGCTCACAATGAGTGCTTTTTGTACTGCTGTACAATCACAGGATAATTTAGAACAAAAAGTAAAGGTCAGGCATTTAATGCTGCTATGCGTGACCTTTTCACTCCCATCTCTTTGCAAAAGCATCTGTATTAGCAAGTTTAGATGCATCTCTTAAAGAAGCTGTACAATTCCCTCTAGGAACTGTGTTTCTGCTTTGAAAGGGCCCCCATGGGGCATGGAATTCTGCTGAAAACATTCACAGGAAAGCAAAATCCTCCTTGTTCTCCTGAGAGACTCTGTAACAATAGGAAAAGCTAAGTATGAGAGCTAGCAGCTCCCATGGTAAATATTAATGCTGAGAATTCAGGTACTTTAATCTTAGGTGTCCAGCAAGAGCTGCTCCCCTTTACTCCTCAGGAAGAATGTGGGGCCAGTCAAAGGTCAGCTATATTATGAGCCCCCAGTCCATAATGTACTTAACTGGCTATTATAATTTTATTATTAAATGACCTTCAGCAACAGAATGAGACTTACTCTTTAACCTAAATTCCCAAGGTCACATGAAACAAAAATGGCATCTTTCAATAGTGACTGGAATAACTGCTTATTGCATAATAAATGACCAATATATGATATTTAATTAAAATTATAGAAATCACTTGTATTTTTTCTTTAGGGAAGAAACTGTGGACTAATATTTTGAAGAAAATAATGTGAAAAACTGGGTTTTGGTTCAGTTCAGCAAATGGCATTGAACATTCACTGTGGACACTCAGAAGACGAAGAATAGCCCATACTTTGCTGCATGCCTTTGCAGCTGAACTTCTACACACATTGTATCTAATTCCTCAACGTGTCTATAACATAGTGAGTTCCCTACAGTTTCTCATCTATTTTTTAATTGAAATTTTTTTCTTTTGTGAGAGTCATCAGAGAACTCCGTATTCCCATATCCAGAGGACATGAATAAGTTTTCAATTTAGTTCATCTTTAGTAGCATTTGATGTCACTTCCATTTTATTTCTAGATGCACCCACATCTTAACTTAGCGGTCCTCCTTCTCAATCTTGATTCCTGGCTCCTGTCCTCCAACACCCTGGGCTCCAGCATTGGAGTACAGAGCTAGGCCCACCTCGCATCTCCATTTGTACTCTTTTCCTGGTGATCTCATGGACTGCCTTGGCGTATCACTGCAGAGTTTATATCCCAACCTGGAAGTTACTTTTGAGTACATACTTGTTGGTTCATTCATTCATTCATTCATTCATTCATTCATTTATTCAGGACACATAAAAGGAACTGTAGATATTTCCAGGGATGTAAATCAAGAAGTAACAGTGTCTAATGGGGTTGTAAAGGAGCTGCCAGAAAGAGTTGAAAGAGGTTGACTCTGAGAAATAATATTGGGATTTAAGAAAGGGGTAGCAGTCTATCTTTCTTTCTATAATGAATACATCTGTCTCTGGTGATTATGGAAATGCCACTCATGGAGAGCCTCATCAGAATCAAAATGGTTGGTTATAAGGCCCTAAACCAGATGAGTAGAATCAGAACTGCTGGGGCTACTGCATACATGGTAGACTTAACCAACTTCAGTTCTAAATATTACTTTGGCTTCATGTCCTAGCTTTTTGGGCCTTTTTTGTTTGTTTTACTTTGTTAGTTTTTGTGTCTACTCTTTAATTTGAATTTTGCTTTTGTCATTGAGTTAGTTAGCAGGTATTTGTTTCATTTTCAACTGTTTATTTTTCTTTTTTTGGTACTTCTGTTGTTCTAAAATGTATTTGTTTCATTTTCAACTGTTTATTTTTCTCTTTTTGGTAGTTTTGTTGTTCTAAAATGTGTAAATTCTTGTTCTTTTTTTTTTTTAAGATTTTATTTATTTATTTGAAAGAGAAACAGCCAGAGAGAGAGGGAACACAAACAGGGGGAGTGGGAGAGGAAGAAGTAGGCTCCCAGTAGAGGAGCCTGATGCGGGGCTTGATCCCATAATGCTGGGATCATGCCCTGAGCTGAAGGCAGATGCCTAATGACTGAGCAACCCAGGCGCCCCAATTCTTGTTCTTTTGAACTGTGATCAAATCTGAGACATTTCTACATATTTAACAGGTTTTTGTTGTTGTTGTGTTTTAAATATTTAAAATCTTAAACTACAATCTAGATATTTGACAATACTGTCCATTTCTGTTTGGCATAGATTTTTATATTATATTATGGTTACTATACTTTGAAAATTTCTATTTCTTTGTAATTTCCAGTAATATTTCTCTATTAAAGGTATTAAAATCTGAGAAAAGTGTATTAAAATTCATTTTACAAGTGAGTGTAATTTTTTTCAATTTCACCTTACAGTTCTAACACATTTTACTTTATATATTTCACTATTATATTCTTGAGTACAAAAAGGTTCATGGCTATTATATCATTTTTAGAGATTTTACCTTTCATAATTATAAAATATTTCTCTTTGTCCTTTTTTTAATGGTTTTCACCTCAAAAGTTACTTTCCATGTTATTAGTATTGCCACATCTGCTTTCTTTTCTTTCTTACTTTGAGTTTTTATTAGTCTGAAAGACTGCTAGTGCCTCTGTTATCATAAGCATACGGGTATGTATTAATTAAAAGAATCTGATAGTTTAAGTTATTTAAACTGTAGTTCTTTTTTTCTTTTTTTTTTTAATTTTATTTATTTATTCGATAGAGATAGAGACAGCCAGAGAGAGAGGGAACACAAGCAGGGGGAGTGGGAGAGGAAGAAGCAAGCTCATAGCGGAGGGAGCCTGATGTGGGGCTCGATCCCGCAACGCGGGGATCACGCCCTGAGCTGAAGGCAGACGCTTAACCGCTGTGCCACCCAGGTGCCCCTGTAGTTCTTTTTTTCTTTAACACCTGATGGATTTGCTCTATTTTCATCTAACATATCTTCTCATTCGTTTTGTTTTTGTTTTCATTTGATAAATATTTCTTATTTAATTTTCGTACTCTGATAATTATTGGTTTTAATATATTCTATTCAGTCCTTTTTTTCTCTTCTACTTATTTATAAGTTCTATATTTCATTATGTAGATAATGAAACTGATTAATTAAACAATAGCACTTGCCCCTATTTAAGATATTTTTGGGATCCTTTTAGTTATATATGCCCCGTTTCTGCCCCATATTACCCTGGAGGTGTTCGAGGGGTTTTTTTTTGTTGTGTTTTATTTTAATCTTTTTCATCTTTACGCTTCTCATGAATAAATGTAATGCGATATTTTATTTTAAGTAAATCCTATTTTATGCATAATTATGCTTTTGCATAAAAGCCTACTCTTGTTTAAGCTATGCAGCAGCTTCATTAATTTCTCTGAATGTAAACATTAGAATTTTTGTTTATGAATTTGTTTCCTTTTTCCCCAAATATCCTACTTTACCACCAACTCTTTTTAGTAGTGGACATTTTGTATAGTTGCTTTGCTTGGTCCCTCTTCTTGAATGCCAGATCCCCCTTAAATAATCAGTGGTATTTTCTTATCTGATATAAATAGTAAGCTAGAAAGAAAATACATGCACAAAAGCAATAATAACAAGGTGTTTAAGAGCTCAGATTTCAGGACTAAGCTGAGTTGCTATACATAAAGTCTCTGGAATGATTCATGGTAAGATCTGCAAAGGTATTAACTATTATCATATACATTTCTTTTGTAACAGCTTCATGAAGATGTAATTCACACACAATATATTCATCCATGTAAAGTATATAATTCAGTGATTCTTAGTATATTCACAGTTATTCCACCATTATCACTATCAACAAGAAATCCTGTATCTTTTCATCACTCACCCCACTCTATCACTCCACTCACCCACTCAAACTCCCTAGCCCAATGCAACCACTAATGTAATCTATGCCTTTATTGATTTGATTAGTCTGGTCATTTAATATAAATAGAGTCATGTAATATGTGATCTTCTGTGACTGGCATCTCTTACTTAACATAATGTTTTCAACTTTCATCTGTGTTTCAGCATGTGTTAGTACATCTTTTCCTTTTATTGTTGAACACTATTCTATTGCCTAGATATACAACTTTTTGTTTATCCATTCATTAGCCAATGGACATTTAGGTTTTTTTCAACTTTGGAGCATTATGGATAATGCTGCTATGAACATTCATGTATAAGATTTTGCAAAAGCATATATTTTCATTCTTCTTGTGTACAGATCTAAAAGTGGAATTGCTGGATTAAATGGTAACTCTATGTTTAACTTTTGGAAGAACTGACAAACTGGTTTTCAAATAGTTTATCATCTTACATTCCCACCAGCACTGTATGGATTTCAACTTCTCTATATTCTCATCAACTATTGTTACTAACTGACTTTTTTTATTATAACCATCCCAGCATGTATACATTTTAAAATGTAGGTTTGATTATTTTTCAGATATTGGTGAGCCTGACAGATCAGGAGATCATTGCCATTGAAAAGACAGTTTGTTACTCATAAAGAGGAGGGGCTCACCATGTCATGAAGGGCCACACATAGAACCCACACAATCAAGGGTTGATTTCCAAAGGAAAAGGAAGGCATGGTGGGGTAAACAAGGATCAGAATTGGCTAGTATAAATGACTTCAGAAGCCTTTGGCTCATAAGGCTGTCTGTAGGTGTCTGGTATCTGACCCTGGGATTATTAGACAGAGGAATATTATATCCTGGAGTATGAGAGCCAGATAGAGGAGCTGGTTGGGAGTATGGACTCTGGATTGGTAGGTTTACATATGAAAGACACATCTCTAGAAATTAACTTGCCCTAGAATGGGCAGTTTCTCATAAGTTAGCAACCCCCCAGATTCCAGAACACTAAAAATATAGAAAAGAAGAAAATATAGTTAATACAGCATGAAGTGGCATCTTATTGTAGTTTTGATTTCTGTGTTTCTGATGTATGCACTTTTATATTTCATAAAAATTTGCTGAGTGTATTCCACGTGTCAGACACCACTCTAGGCACAAGACATATAGCAATGACAAGAGGAGGTCCCTGATCTTTTAATGGTTAACAACCTGAAAGATTACACAGTGAACCAAGTTTTTTGTTTTGCTGTTATTGTTGTTGTTGTTTTAAGGTTAAATTCTGTAATGAAACTAGAACAGGGTGATATAAGAAGGCATGGTTGGTGTTCTAGTTAGGGGAAGAAGATAACTACAGGTTCATGAGAAGGCAGTCCTAAATTAAAAAGGAAAACAGTCATACAAAGATGAAGAAAGGGCATTCCGGGCTGATGGAATAGCCAGCACAATAGTCCTAAAGTTGAAGTGATCTTGGGATGTTCAGAGAACAGAAGAGAGGTGAATGTGGTGGGAACATACTGAGGTAGGAAGACAATAAGGGATAAGTCCAGATAGGAAGCCAGGAACCAGATCTTGAAGAACTTTGTAGAAGGTATATGTAAGTTTCCTAGGGTTACTATAACAAAGTACCACAGACTGGGTGGTTTAGAACAGAAGTTTATTGTCCCACATTTCTGGAGGCTGTAAGCCCAAAAGCAAGGTGTCAGCAGGGTTGTGCTCCCTCTGAAACAAAGGAGGATGCTTCCTAGCTTCTTCCTCACTTCTGGTGGTGTACTGGCACCCTTTGGTGCTTTATGGTTTGTAGTTGCATCTCTGATCCTTCATTTTCACTTGGCATTCTCCCTCTCTGTCTCTTTGTTCTTTGGTTTTCTTTTTAAAAGGACATGTTCAATTAGAGGCCCATTCTACTCTAACCTGAACTTAAGGACTGCAATGATTCTATTTCCAAATAAATTCACATTCTGAGGTAATAGATGTTAAGACTTCAGTGTTTTTTGTTTTTGTTTTTGTTTTTGAGGGGGGATGAAATGCAGTTCAACCCAAAGCAATTTAACAATTCCCTTAGCATAAGATATACACAATTTGCTGACAAAAATGATGTGAGAGCTTACAAGAAAAAAAGACATTAGAGAAAACTCCTAGTATTCTGTCTCTAGTAGTTGAATCATTGGTGTGACATTTTAGCAAGATGGGTAAGACTAGCAAAAGAATATGTTTGGTCAAGTGTTCTTTTTTGAACCTGATAAGTTTCAATGCCTGTTATAGGAGGCATGAATAAGGCAATTGGAAATCCACATATTCTTTTCAATTAAGTGGTCCATGCTGAATATACACTTGGACTTCATTTGCATATCAGATAGTTTAAAACCTTAGGACATCAATAACAGAATAATGAAGGTAGGAAGAGAATGTGGGCACTGGACTCAATCTTCAGGGTACCAATACCTAAGTATTGGTGAGATGAGATGAGAATACGCAAGAAGAGTAGTAAACTGGTTCAAAGCAACCAGGAGAGTGTGGTGTCATTAATATCAAAAGAAAGGAGATTTTGGAACTGACTCTGGTCATATTTTAAAATGGGACTTTGAGGTAGAGTAAGACAATCATGGAAAATTTTGGCTTATCTAAAATTGTCTTGATCAAATGGTGGTCCATGTCACTAATGCAAAAGTACATTTTTAAATATTCAATACAAATCATTAAACTAACCATACAGACTGAAATTCTGAGTATTTTTCTTTGTTTTGTTTTTGTTTTGATCTGAGAATAACAATGGTACAAAAACCATGATGGTTCTAGATGATTAAATGTCGGTTAAAATTATTTTGGCCATCAAAAGACTGTTATGCAATTTGATAAGGAGAAAATATTTATCCAACAAGAAATTGTATTCAAAATATGTAAAGAACTCCAACAATCAAGTAAAAATACTAACAAATGAGCAAGACATACTTTATAAAGGAAGGTATATAAGTGGCCAATAATCACATGAGAAAGTGCCCAGCACTATAATTAAAACCACAAAGAATACCCACCAGATAGAAAAAAATTTGAAGCTAAATAATACATAAATAATAAATTATAATTAAGAATTCAAGATGGAAAAATCTTCAAATGTCAGAAGAAGTATTTTTTACAAGGGAGTTAGAACCTTTATTATTATTTTTTAATGACCTGTAAAAGACTGGAAGGTAGAACCTAGGGAAAAACAGTGAAAATTATGGCAGTGACATAAGCACAGTAAAGATTCTCAAGTGGTATCATGAAATTTGAACAGTGCTCAGTTGGAAAAAACAATCCAGAACTTGTCAAAAAGGAAAGCAGACTTACAGAAGTTGCACAGATGAGAGTATCTGAGAAATTGCTACTCCACCTTTCTGTCACATGTCCTTCTTAACACTAGTGGCTGCTACTTGGCCTCTGAGTAATCCTCACCACCCACACACACTCCTTTTACCCTTGCATTATTTCAAATTCCACAGTCAGGCTATGTACATCCAAGGGGTATGATGGAAAGGTTTTGCTCCAAGCATTCAATCATGATCTGCATCACAAAAGATAAATGTATAAATCTTTAGGTCTTTAAGGTATTAGGCTTGTTCCTAGTTGTATACAATCCCACTCTGGTGTCTGCTCTTGATTTCCCTGGCAAACTCTAGCCCTGGTAGTTGAGTGAATATTCTTTAAAAAATACAGAAGCCAATGGATGAATGAAAAACTATTTGCCTTTAGTAGTAAAAGGAATAAAACTGAAACAACCACAAGTAAGCTTTTCACTAATACTACTAGAGTTTAGGGGACTTATATACATAGATACATATTCATCTATCTATTTATCCATCTATCTATCTACACATCTGTGTATGTATTTATATAGGTATATATCCATACACACATTGTATTATATTAGAAATTGTATATTATATAACTTTAAGAGTAATTAGACCTGGGGTGCCTGGGTGGCACAGCGGTTAAGCGTCTGCCTTCGACTCAGGGCGTGATCCCGGCGTTATGGGATCGAGCCCCACGTCACTCCTCCACTATGAGCCTGCTTCTTCCTCTCCCACTCCCCCTGCTTGTGTTCCCTCTCTTGCTGGCTGTCTCTATCTCTGTCAAATAAATAAATAAAATCTTTAAAAAAAAAAAGAGTAATTAGACCTATTGTGATAATCTCATAACATATACAAATGTCAAATCACTGTGTTGTACACCTGAAATTAATATAACCTGGTATGTCAACTATACATCAAAAAGTTATGTATTATATGATACAGTTTCTAGTATATATAAGCATGTAATTTTTTAAAGGCAAAATTTCCTTGAGATAGTATTTTAGCCATGTTTTCACAGAAGTATGAAAAAAATGTAATATCTGTGACCCAATAAATTTTACTCAAAAAGGATCTTTTTTTTTCATGAATGATGAACTAAAGCTTCTATAAAGTTGTTCATACACTGTGGATGGAAAAGAACATAAAGTTTCCATTTGCTTGACCCAGACTTTAACTTGGCTCATTGTTCGGTTAGTTATAGAGTACAAATTGTTTAACATCTGTGTCCTCAGTTTCCTAATAATTAAAATGGATTTACTGCAAACAATTAATGTTGAAAATTACAGAAAACACCTGAATTGTCCCCTTTAGGGATCAGCATATAATTGGTACAGGTTTTGTGGTGGCTGCAACTCTTCTGGTTAGTATTGTTGCTAAGGAAATATTGCAAGTGTAGGGGTACAGTGTAGTATGAAGTAGGTATAATAGACAAGGAGGAGCCTAGCAAGGCCTGTTTGATCAAAGTCCTTTCTATGTCCCATTGTTTCTGCATGGCACAGCAAATATTTGTTTACCAAACATTTATTTATTTTCATTTTCCTATGAATTGGCTTTTTTCCCTTTGATGTCTGGACTCCTATCCCATTTTTCTTAGTTCAAGATGACATATATACCTCAATCTACCTGTTTGTCTTTGAAATCTGTCAGGTTTATGTGGATTTCTCCACGTACATTCTTAAGTTTGATTTTTTCCTGTTAATCCGTCTTATGTCAATTTAATTCTTAGACAAGCAAGAAGAATCTTGAAGTCTAGAGTAAAGTTTTTTCCTCCCCAACACCAGAAACCAAATTGTTCAATAATAAGAAACAATTGAATTAACTGATACAAAAATTTAATGAAAAATGTACTGATATGAGAAAATACTCATGATATTTCATAGTAGATAACGAAACCATATATATGCACATATAATGCATATATACACACAGACACACATACATACATGTGTATGTGTGTGTATGTTGTGTGCATGTATTTAGCCAAAATATTAAATAGTGATTACTTTGGGTGGTGGCAATATTATTGGTGATTATCATTTTTTATACTTGTCTATATATTGGTTGGTGAGTAATATTAAATGAACTGTAGAAAAAGAATATGAATGTTCATTCATATTCCCAAACCCTAAATAATCATTTTCATTGTATGTTCTTCCTTTCAATACTTAATCTGTGTTCCTAAGTATTTTTATATTACAGTAAAAATATACATAGTTTGTGTTCTTTTTTTCCACTTAATTTTATGTTTTAAAATTTTTCCATGTTATTTTTTATTCTTTATGTTCATCGTTTTAATGACTGCATGATACCACCTTGAGTTAATATAGGACATTTAGTTACCTAATGTAATAGTGTAGGTTTACTTGTTTTCTTCACTATATTTTTCCGTTTAAAGGTTTTGTTGCTATGAAAAGCCATGTATGTACAATTTATTTCACTTTATCTGAATTCTTTCCCTAAAATAAATCACCAGGAGTGGGTGTATGATGTTAAGTGGGAAGAACATTTTCTTTTGACTTTCATTACCTATCATAATACTCCAGTGTCAAAGACAATTGCTCTGATTGACTACATTCTTGCCAATGCAGAGCTATTCAGCTATCTCAAGCTTTACCAAGGTTAAGTACCATAAACATTTTGTTTTTAAACAAATATTAATATATGTTACCTAGAGAGCATAAGCATCACTTTAGTAATATAAATATCACCTTAATACTGTTTCAAATGGAAATTGGTGGTGATTGAACATTTGACCATGTTTTATTTACTTTGATATAATATCTTATTTGAGTTCTTTATTCAAACTATTTGTTAATTTATCATTTTAAAATTTTATATAATCATTTTGGATGCTGATTCAGAAAAACAACTGTAAAAACAAGTTTTGAGAAAGATATTTTATTATGTACTAAATGAGATGACATCAGGAAGTTATATTTAATTATGTAGGACAAAATAATGGCACTATGGTTTTGTAAGAGTCTATGTTTTTAAAGGATACTTATTGAAATATTTAGGAATGAATGGCTCTTTGTCTATGCTTTAGAATGCTGTATCAAAGAAATAGGGAGATCGGTAGGAGAAGGAAGGGAAGAATGAAGGGGGGGTAAACAGAAGGGGAAATGAACCACTAGAGACTATGGACTCTGGGAAACAAACTGAGGGCTTCAGAGGGGAGGGGGTAGAGGGATTGGGATAGGTCGATGATGGGTATTAAGGAGGGCACATATTGTATGGAGCACTGGGTGTTATACACAAATAATGAATCATGGAACATTGCATCAAAAACTAAGGATGTACTGTATGGAGACTAACATAACAAAATAAAAATTGTTATTAAAAATAAATAAATAGGGGCGCCTGGGTGGCACAGTGGTTAAGCGTCTGCCTTCGGCTCAGGGCGTGATCCCGGCGTTGTGGGATCGAGCCCCACATCAGGCTCCTCCGCTGGGAGCCTGCTTCTTCCTCTCCCACTCCCCCTGCTTGTGTTCCCTCTCTTGCTGGCTGTCTCTCTCTCTGTCGAATAAATAAATAAAATCTTTTTTAAAAAAATAATAAATAAAAAGAAATAAATAAAAAGAAATGCAAAACTCATTAAGATGTAAACATTAAATGTGTACGATTTTTGTTTATCAACTATACCTCAATAAAGCTAAAAACACACACACACAAAAAAGAATGCTCTATTAAAGTAAAAAGTAAAAAGAAGAAAAACAAGACAATGCATAAAGCAAAAGTGCCAAAATCGTGATACTGTATATTTACTTGATGAGCTTCAGGATAGTCACTGCATTATTTTCTCCACTTTTGTCTTTCTTTGCCAATTTGTAGACATGATTTTTTTTTAATTTTATTTATTTATTCAACAGAGATAGAGACAGCCAGCGAGAGAGGGAACACAAGCAGGGGGAGTGGGAGAGGAAGAAGCAGGCTCCCAGCAGAGGAGCCTGATGCAGGGCTCAATCCCACAATGCAGGGATCACGCCCTGAGCCGAAGGCAGACGCCCAACCGCGGTGCCACTCAGGCACCCCTGTAGACATGATTTTAAATACATTGAAAAATGCATCTGTATTTCAGCAGACTTTAAACATATATTTTAGATTGGTGTAAACCTTTGTCATATTTGTTGACTAAAGACAGGGTATCTAACCTTTCAGATTTTGAAACCTGACATGCTAAATACCATGTTTTAGTTTTTTAAAGAAAAACTGATGACGAAGTTAAGGATCCATGGGTCACATCACCAATGCCTCTTCTAGGGGGCCAAGCAGGCTTCTCACCCATAACCTTTCTACAATAAATATGTTTGCCTTCCTGTCATTAACATTCACTTTCTGTTTGTGATTCTGACAGCTCGTAGGATTAAATTCTCAACGTATTGATTTGGATGTGCTCCTTGTCTTGTCTTGATCAAAAGAAACATCGTTTTCCCTCTGCAGTGATAAGGTACAGTAGATAGACTGCATAATCTTTCACAAAAGTCATTTCCAAAGTGCTTACCCTTTCCTGACAGTCACACGTGTGTTATTTCTCCTTTCAAATTATAAATTAAGGTGTTGCCATTTATTAGAGATGAAGATGATAATTTTTTCCTTTGGGTAGAAAAGGCCAACTGGATTCCTAAACTCAAAACTCAGAAACAGTTCACAGGCATCAGTTTAAGTGTAGCTATGCATAACAGAAATCTCAATGAGCTGTTTTTTTTTTTAAAACATCATCAGTGAAACCAATTAATAGGCAGAAGATCAAAGACCCTATTTTGATTTTTAAGCAAATGTGCAATTGAACCACTATCTGTAGGAAAGAGAAAAACTTTACTCATGCTCATTGTGTATACCCTGAGCTAGTCACACTCACAGATAATATCTCAACTAATTTGCTCTTGAGAGCTAGTTGCTAAGGTCAGTTTAGTGAAGAAGGAACCAAAGACTTGCCCAGTGCTCTGAGGTTGAGTGATGGATCTATTTTGAAACTCAATCTTCTGTCATACTGTGGCCTGCTCTATTTCTCTAGACTACTAAGCAATTCTGTCCCATGGTCAGGTGGATCTGGGTCGCACTATCCACAATCCCTTTGGAATCCATGGCCCAGGTAAATCACTAAATTTAAATGTCTTAAATATGATTTTAAAGGCACTACAAGTAAGGAAATCAGCTCTCCTAACTTGTTAAACCTAAGCAGAAGAGAACAAAGTTACACCTTAATAACCTTCTCTCCACACAGTAAGCTCTAATAAGTAACAATGTTCAGTAGTTTCCTTAATCCTTTGTTTCATTTCAAGGAATGAAAGAGGACATTGGAATCGTTTATGAAAACCCTTACCATGGTCCTGCAGTAGTGAATATTCTTTTCTTCACTTTTAAAATGGGATGGAGAGCTTCCTTACCATACTTGCAGCATTGTTTTTTAAGGCTCAAAATGAGAAAAAGGTATGAGATGTTAAAATCTCTGCAGAATATAACATCATTTAGAACTACAAGAGGCTAATGTAAGTATTACATTTTGGCTCAATTAAGTTTTTAAGAAAGAGACTGTTTCAATCGCCATAAAATTTATGGTTCCAATATTATCTTATACTTGCCACATAGTCAGTGAATCTTGGGAATAAGAGATAAAGAATGTTATGGGTGGGATTGAGATGTCACCCTTCATAGAGCCCTTATAGGAAGATCCCTGAATGTGGGAAAGGAGAGGGTCCTACCCCAAGCAAACAATCCCACCAAATGCCAAATGGTCATTTGACCAGTTGTTATTCATTTGGTTGTATATAGATTTCATAGCACCTGTTGAGCTAGAACTAATGTAGCCCTTCTCCAGACCCTAAAGTGTTTCTCATTTTTAGGGGATTCTTGCATTTGTTGAACTGTTCCTTATGTTCATTAATTTCGATGTGAGATAAATATCAGCTTGAAACTGAAGGTGACCTAAATGTTGTGACACCCTATGAATATTAGAATAAAGGGTGCTCATGAATTAATGACCCTAATGGACCCTCATTCTGTATGCAGAATAAGAGGCTACACCTCAAGTCAGCCTCATCCACGGCCTGGGGAAACCTGGGCATCCCCCAGCCACCAGGTCACCCTGTATAGGAATCATTCTGTTAGGAGTTACAAATTAACTTGACATTATTATTTTAAATGTTAATCATGCACACAAAAAGCACTTGGGCCACTTCCCAAAACAATCTAATTCTAGCTCAATGGGAGGGAGTGCTGTGAGTGGTATAAAGAACACAGAAATAAAAATTGGAAGACCCTGCTCTCGTATCATGTTTGGCGCTAATTCACTGTGCTAGCTCAGAAAATGGAACTGAAATCCTCAACTTATTCCTCAACCCCTTGCTCCCCCCTCTCCTGACAAGACTTACTTTGTTTTACTTTTATCAATGTATTACGTTAACCTGGTTAAAAATAAATAAAATGGGAAAGAAAAGAGTCTAAAATGAAAACCGAGTCCCTTGTCCCAAGCCTTCCTTCATCTACTGTCCCCAGTATATCAGGACGACAACCTTCTACTACTCACAGGATAGCACACAAAGACAACCAGCTTTAATTGGTTCTGCATTTCATTTCCTTCCTTCCTTCCTTCTTTCCTTCCTTCCTTCCTTCCTTCCTTCCTTCCTTCCTTCCTTCCTCCTTCTGGTTTTCTGACTCTCTCTCCTGCCCCCACCTAAACCCCCAGTGTATCTTGGTTGTGCCTTAACTTTCATTATTGAGGGGTTCCTGGGTGGCTCAGTCAGTTAAGTATCTGCCTTTGGCTCAGATAGTGGTCTCAGGGTCCTGGGATTGAGCCCCACATCAGAATCCCTGCTCAGTGGGGAGTCTGCTTCTCCCTCTGCCCCTGCTCATGCTCTCTCCATCTCTCTCTCTCTCAAATAAGTAAAATCTTTTTTTTTTTAAAAAGCCAAAAAAAAAAAAAAAACCCAAAAAATTTATGTTATTGAGGTACATGGAGAAGTCAAAACTTCACATTCTGTTCTGTGATAATTAAGTCACTCATGCTTTCATTGAGACATTTATTCGAAAACTCTGGAAGCCTTCACACATATTTGAGAAACTACTCCAGCTATAGTGTGGATATGCAAAAGATGGGCAAATGTGGAGACAGGTTGATAATAAGGGAGTTGATGTGATCATTCAGGAGGAAAATAAAGTAGCTGCAGCAGTGGGTATGGAGAGGAGGGAAATGGAGAGATATTTTTGAGGGGTGATGCCACAGGACCTTCCAACCATTTCCCATACATCTTTTTTATGTCTGTACAATGGAGTCATTGCTCTAATGGCATGTTTTTCCTAGGCTTCTCTTACTTGTTTTTGGCTTAGTTTTACTATATGTATTTTCCCTACTCTTCAGTCTTAATGGTTCCATCACCCATTTGAGTCCTATTCCTTAGTCTCTGATCTTGATCTCACCTTCTAGGGCTGGGACATGGTCTTGTGCCAGTGGAGCATATTCTCTGAACTACATGAAGTAGCTTATCTTTCTAACAGAGCCTTGGGTTTGGGAATCCTTCCCAGACCTCAACCTACTCCTTCATTATCAAGAGATATGGATTCTAATATGGAATAGGCTGCTATTACTTTCTGGCACCTTCCCATTTCTTCCTGAAAGTGTATCTGGAATGTCAAAGGCCTTAGTAACCTATATTTAGAATCTAAATCTCTAATGAGGTCTATGTTCTCCTGCAAGGATTGTGTTCACTTTTTCTTTCCCTGAGATGATACACTCACCACACTCTGCCTGTCACGTTAACTATTCTACCTTTTGCTGCACCACCTCATGCCATTCACCATTTCTCTTGTTCCTTGTTTTTAATCTTCATGGATCTAAACTTGTCTCCCTTTTCTTGGCTTTCCCCCAGCAACAACTTCTATGACAGATTTCATTCTCTTTTCAATTTCTGTCACTACAAGGGCATGCTCTGGTAGTGGTTCTCAGTGCATTAACCTCTCCTGAGCCTCTTCTCATGGCCAGGGTGAGGGCAACGGGAAGATGAAGGGTAAGATGGAGGGCAGAGAAAGGGCTGGCTTTCAACCAGCCCCAAGCAGTTATTTGAGGACTGAGAACTCAACCAGTAAATCAACCTAGGCCCTTTCACATTTTTTTATCCTGAACTTTTGAAATGACCTTAATTTGTGTCCCTGGTTCCAGTCACATCCCTGATAATCCTTATATTAAAGTGCTGCCAGGGTTATTGTTGTAAAGCAGCAAGCCAATTATATTTTGCTTGCTTCTATATCACAAAATTATCAAAAATTGTAGCCCTTGATTAAGAGATAATTTTCTGGAAGAGATGAAGAAAAGTTGGTTTTCCCCCACCCCAGATTTCAAAGAATTAAAGACAGAAGATCAGTTTAGCAACTTGCCTTTAAGAGAGTGGAAAGGGTGGGAGGTAGGCTGGATATTTCAAGGAAATGTAGGAGGAACATAAAGGCACCAGGTGATATGGTGGAATAGTGTAGAGTGAGGCTCCCTGCCATCCTCATGGTCTTTAATAAAGCAAGAAACACCAGCAAGTTCTGAGTGGGATTGGATGTGCTCTGGTAAACAAAAAATGGAGAGATCATTGTGTCTTGTCTAATGGGATTCAGAAGCAATAAGGATACATAGATTCAGGAGCAGAAACCAAGGAGTCATTAGGATATAAGGTGTAAGATCATAGGAAGGCTCTGAGCTTATATGGGAATTGGAACTGAGGATTAGGACAATTTATGTCCTATGTTACTAAAAATCAAGAGGCCCCAGCCATTCTTGCGTTGTTTTATCTAATCTCTGCCTAATTCAGGGTTTTTATCCACAGCATCTGTGTGCACTGGTGAGGGGGAATGGAAGTTGAAATCTGAAAAAGCTGGCCTCAAAGACACTTCTCATTATAAACTGTGATGTTGAGAAAACCATTTTACCATTCCGCACCACAGTTTCCTCACCTATAAAATAAAGACAATTTCTACCACCCAGGGTGGCTGTGGGATTTACTTGAAATAAATTTTAAAAGTCTGATAGCATTTTACCTGATCCATGTTATTTTGTTTTACCAATTTTGCCCCACTTGTGTCCTTGTAATGATCAAGAATCTATTCCCAAAGGAACAAATTTCAGTGATAGGCAACGATGTTCACCAGGGTGTCCTTTCTTCTATCAAGTCAAAATCTATATCCCTACAGCTTTCACTCACTAGTTCTATAGTAGTTTCTGGAACCATAGTAAGGAGATAGAGTCATCATAAGTCAGATTCTTGAACTAGGTCACAAAATATGTGGTCAAGAGGAGACATTAAACTTGAATCTCCCATGGATTTCTATTCCCTGAGAGATCATTTCCCCTCTGAGAATTCACCCAAGGTGTGTAGAAATCTTTTTTCTTTGTCATTCTTTGAAAATGAGAACAGCAATAAATGTGCAGCTATCTAACTATATCCTACTGTTAGGGCTTGTTATTTGGATCACCCTTCATCATAACAGAGAGTGCTCATGATGGGCTATACAAACAATTTCATATCCTCTTTGAAGTAATTAGAACAGAGCAACCTTGTCTCCAGCAACCTTTTGGGAAGCTCTCTAAGGCTTTCTGCAAACCGTGAAGACAGCTGGGTCAGTGTGGGCTTTAATCCAGGAAACATTCCATTTCTCTCAGCATGCATAGGTGGCAGCAGACTTCTCTTTGCTAGGCCTCCCTATTATACAGCCACATTGGACAGTTGGATGTCTGGAGATGGATGTGTTTTAACAAGTGCCTTAAGCTTTGGGTCTTCAATATCACTCAGTGATTTTAAGGGAAAACACGCATTACAGAAGTAATTTTATACTTGCCATGCTTAATAATCTTTAATAGTGTACAATCACATTTGTTCTTACTTTCATATCAGCAGACAAACTATGGGGAATACTAAGTAGTTAGACTTACCATTATTATTGCAATCTATCTGACTCTTTTCCTTGTAAATGAATCTTTAATTAGTTAAGTTACCACTGTGCTCTTGTTTACACAGTGAAGCTCTTTAATATGAAGTTCCTGAAATTTAAAATGAGCAATAATCTCTGGATTCTGTCTTTATAGTATAGTAGAGGTATACCTTACTTGCTGCAAAGAACATTTTTGGGCTTTATTATCAACAAGAGTCAAGTATTTAACTTTCTAACTATATAGCTAGTGAATACCAAGGAGAACATGTGAATGAGTCATTGTGAATCACATTGAGTTTAGCAATGGCACATTCTGGGGCATCTTCTTGATTTGTCCTCTGGATGCCAAATCTTTGTCATCTCTATGCAGACAATGCCTATAAGCAGGCAGAAATGAACTCAGAATGGGCACTCTGGCTTTAAGTTAATGCATGTTTTTTTCATGGCCTTCCATGGAAGCAGAATTCCAGGACCAGGACTCACTCATTACAGGCAAAAGGAATATCTTTTTCTTCAACATGATGGGAAGAACAACAACAACAAAAAGAATGTGCCAGAGGAATCAATCTGTTGTTTTGTCTAAGAAAGACCAACTAGACATCTGGACCTCATGGGAGTACAGGTCATGTGTGAGGCAGGCAGCACAACAGAAACGGCACAGACCCTGTGAGGTTTGCCCATCAGCCCTCAACAAATGTCAACATCTTTCCTCTTTTCTTAATAGAGAAGGATGAAGATGATAATGATGATGTTGATAGTAAAATAATAACAATGGAAATAGTAACTACCATGATAGAAACTTAGAGAAAGTAAGTAAATTTCCTAAGGTAAGATCTAGTCAGAAGAGGATCTTGGGATTAAACCCCAGGCACTCTGACTTCGGAAATGAGTGTTCATCAGAACCTGACTTCCAGCCCAAGGTATATAGCATTACAATCAAACACTCCAAAGTCAAGGAGGGCTGCTGTTAACACAGTACCTTTCAAATAAAGCTATTCACAAACAAATATGTGTGTGTTAGTTACCAAACTCAGCAAAACGGAAGATGTATGAAACTGGTCTCTTTTCTAGAACATCAGAGATTAATGGAAGGGTGGATACATGCACATGTAGCTGACAATCATGAAATATATACTCCTAAGGCCTTGTATTCAAAGACTCATCTTTGATATTATAATTATCCTTTTGTTAGTTCATGATGAATTATCACGTTTGGCAGAAGGATAGACTAGCATGATTTGTGTGTGTACATGTGTTCTACTCTCCTAAAGGCTTATCATATATATTTTTCCCAATACCATTTCCTGTGCCCGGGCTTTCCCCAGTTGATGTGAATAAAACTTACCTTACACAAAATATTTTTTCTCTTTCTTTTCTTTATTTATATTTTTTAAAAACTGTAGGTTCACAACAAAATTAACAGGAAGATTTGGAGATTTCCCATAAACTCCCCTCCTCCACACATGCATAGCCTCCTGCATTTTCAACATCCCTCATCAGAGTGGTCTATTTGTTATCGTTGTTAAACTTACATCAACACATCATCATCATCCTAAGCCCACACTTTACATTGCAGTTCATTCTTGCTGTTGTACATTCTATGGGTTTGGACAAATGTATATTGACATGCACCCACTATTATATCATTGAATAGCATTTTTATTGCCTTAAAATTCTTTGTGCTCATGTATTCACCCCTTCTCCCCAAGCTCTAGTAGTCACTGATCTTTTTATTGTCTCCATAGTTTTGCCTTTCCCAGAATATCATACAGTCAGAATCATATGGAATGTAGCCTTATCAGAGTGGCTTCTTTTACTTAGTAATTTACATTTAAGCTTCCTCTTAATAACTCCTTTCTTTAAAGTACTGAATAATCATTTTCTGGATGTGCCATAGTATATTTATCATTTTGCCTACTGAAGGACATTTTGGTTGCTTTCAGGTTTTGATAACTATGAATAAAGCTGCTATAAACATTCATGGCCAGGTGTTTGTATGGATGTAGTTTTCCATGCCTTTGGGTCAATACCAAGGAGAATGATTGCTGGATCACTTGGCAAAAGTATATTTAGTTATGTAAAGAAACTACTGAAGTGACTGTACCATTGCATTACCAACAGCAATGAGTGAGAGTTCCTGTTGCTCTGCATCCTCATCAGCATTTGTTGATGTCAGTATTCTGCATTTAGGCATTCTAATAGGTGCATAGTGGTATCTCATTATAGTTTTAACTTTAATTTCTGTGTTTACATATGATGTGGAGGGTCTTTTCATATATTTATTTTCCAAAAAGATATATGCATGTATTTATATTTATATATATGCCAAAGATAGATATATAGGTGTGTTTTATACACACACACAAACACACACGCACAGAGAAATTTGAGGAGATTCTGTTTCTGTTCAGGTCTTGGGCTCATTTTTAATTGTGTTATTTGTTATCTTATTATCCATATTTTGTATCAATATTATGTATATTTTGGATAATTGTTTTTTACCAAATGTGTCTTTTGCAAATATTGTCTCCAATTATGTCATTTGTCTTATTCCCTTGACATTACATTTCACAGAGCAGTTGTTTATAATTTTAATAAAGTCTAGCTTATCAGTTATTTATTTCAAGGGTCATGACTCTGGTATTATGTCTAAAAAGTCATTGTCATACCCAAGATCATCTAGGTTATCTTCTAGGATTTTTATGCTTTTATGTCCTACATTTAGGTCTGTGGTTTTGCTTTAATCCTTTCGGAAGGTGTAAAGACTATGTCAAGATTCACTGTTTTGCATATGGATGTCCAATTGTTCCAGAACCATTTTTTTAAAAGGCTATTTTTGCCCCACTCTATTGCCTTTGCTCTTTGTTAAAGATCAGTTGACTCTATTTATGTGTGTCTGTTTATATGTTTTCTGTTTTCTGACCTATTTCACTGAACTATTTGTTTATTCTTTCAGTAATACCACCCTGGTTTTATTACTGTAGCTTTATAGTAAGACTTCAAGTTAGCTAGAGTCAGTCCTCTGACTTTATCCTTCTACTTCAAATTTGTGTTGACTCTTCCGGGTCTTTTGCCCCTTCATATACACTTTTGAAGAATTTTGTTGACATGTAAAGAATTCCTTGCTAAAATTTTGATTAGGATTATACTGAACGTACAGATAAAGTTGGGAAAAACTGACATCTGACAATGTTCAATATTCATATCCATGAACATGAAGTACCTCTCCACTTATTAGATATTTATTCTTCAGAGTTTTATCATTTTTCTCATATAGACTTTGAATATATTTTGTTAGCTTTATAACTATTTCTCTTTTTTTGAGTTTTAATATAAATAGTATTGTAGAATCAATTTAAAACTCCACTTTGTTCATTGTTGCTATATAGAAATCAATTGAATTTTGTACATTAACCTTATATCCTGCAACTCTGTTGTAATTACTTATTAGTTTCAGGGACATTTTTTTTTTCAATTGTTTTGGATTTTCCACATAAACAATTATTGATGAGCAGGGACAATTTTATGTGCTCTTTCCCAGTCCATAGAATCAATCTTTCTTTCTTTCTTTCTTTCTTTCTTTCTTTCTTTCTTTCTTTCTTTCTTTCTTTCTTTTTCTTTCTTTCCTTTTTTCCCTTCTTTCTTCCTCTCTTCCTTTCTTTCTTCATTCACATGTTGTTGCTTTAGCTAGAATGCCACTATCATGATGAAAAGGGGTAGTAAGAAGGAACAAATTTTTCTTTGATCTGAAATCAGTGGGAAAGCTCTGAGTTGCTCAAAATTTAGTATGATGTTAGCTGTAGGCATTTGAAGATATTATTTATCAAGTTAAGGAGTTCTATTCCTAGTCTACTGAGAATTTTTATCATGATTGGGTGTTGGATTTTTTCAAATCCGTTTTTTTTTTTTTTTGCATTCATTAATGTGATCATTTGATTGTTCTTTTTCTATCTGTTGATGTGATGGATTATGTTACTTGATTTTTGAATGTTGACTTGGTATTGCATACCTGGGTTAAATCCCACTTGTCTCTGGTGTACATTTCTTCTTAAACATTTTTGGATTCAATCTGCTAATATTTTGTTAAAGATTTTGCATCTATGTTCATGAGAGATATTGGTCTATAGTTTTCCTGTATTATTTTTGTCCGGTGTTGGAATTAAGATAATTCTGGCCTTATAGTATGATTTAGGAAATATTCTCTCTGCATCTATCCTCTGAAAGAGTTTGCAGAGAATTGACATTTTTGCATCTATCCTCAGAAAGAGTTTGCAGAGAATTGACATTTTTTCCCCTTAAATGTTTGGTGGAATTCACCAGTTGACCTATCTGCACCTGGGGCTTTCAGTTTTTAAGTTAATTATTGATTTAGCTTCTTTAATAGTTATGGTCTTATTCAGAATGCTTATTTTTCTTTTGTGTGTGCGTTTTGGAAAATTTGTTTTTTAAGGAATTCGTCCATTTCTTCTAGATTATCAAATTTGTGGAGTTTTTCATGTTATCTATTTATTATTCTTTTAATATCCATAGAATCTGTAGTGATGCACCCTTTATTATTTCTGATGTAAATAACTTGTATTCTCTTTTTTTTTTCTTTCTTATTTTTCCTTAAGTACAGGCTAATCAATTTTACTGATCTTTTCTTTTCCAAGAACCACTTTTTGGCTTGCCAATATTCTCTACTGTTTTTTTGTTTTCCATTTCATTTATTTCTGCTCTAATGTTTATTATTTCTTTTCTTCTGTTGACTTTGGGTATATATACTCTTCTTTTTGTAGTGTCCTAAATTAGAAATAAAGAAGATTGATTTTGGATCTTTCTGCTCTTCTAATATGTGCATCTATTGATATAAATTTCCCTCTAGGTACTGTGCTGCTGCATACCACAACTTTGATAAATTGTGTTTTCGTTTTCCTTTAGTCCAAAATATTTTAAGATTTCTTTTGAGATTTTGTTTTTGACTCATGTTTTTTAGAAATGTTTATTTAATCTCCACATATTTTTTTGTATTTTTCAGGTACCTTTCTGTATTGATTCCATTGTGGTTTGAGAGCAGACATTGTATGATTTCTATTCTTTAAATGTGTCAGGGTGTGTTTTGTGTCCCAGGATGTGGTCTATCTCTTGGTAAATGTTCTGTGTGAGCCTGAAAATAGCTTGTATTCTGCTGTTTTGGGATGAGTTAGTCCATCAGTGCTGATTAGATCGAGTTGTTGCATGGTGTGGTTGAGTTCTGCTGTCCTTACTGATTTTCTGTCTTCTGTATATGTTTGTTTCTAATAGACAGGTGTTGAAGTCCTCTAATAAGATAGTGGATTTATCCATTTCTCCTTGTCCCTTCTATGAGGTTTTGCCTCATATAATCTGATGCTCTATTGTCAGACACATGCACATTAAGGATTGCTATGTCTACTTGGAAAATTGTTGAAGAATTTGTCCCTTTATCATTATGTAATGCCCTTCTTCATCACTGATCAGTTTCCTTGCTTTGAAACTTGCTCTGTCTGAAATTAATGTAGCTATCCTTACTTTCTTTAGTTAGTGTTTTCATGGAATATTTTCCTCTATCCATTTATTTTTAATTTATGCGTGTCTTCATATTTAAAGTGGATTTCTTACAGAAAAATATTCGTTGGTTCTTGTTTTTTAATCAACCCTGACAACCTTTTAATTGGTGCATGTAGATCATTGGCATCCAAAGTGATTATTGATGTATTTGAGTTAACATCTACCATACTCATTATTTTTTTCTACCTGTTGCACTCATTCTTTGTTTCTATTTTTGTCTTCCACTATTTGCTGCCTTTGTGATTTTAGCTGAGCATTTATGATTTCTTTTTCTCTTTTTAGCATATCCGTTACTCTTCTTTTTTTCTTTTACCTTCTTTTAGTGGTTTCTCTTGAGTTTGCAAAATACATTTATAACTAATCCAAGTCACCTTACAAATAAAACCATATTGCTTCATGGGTAATGTGATTGCCTTATAATAACAAAAGAGTCCTAATTTATTCCTCCTGTCCTTTCTATCATTGCTTCATTCAATTCACTTATATATATGAATGGAAGATCTGTAAGCATACATAATCAAGCACATTGCTGCTATCATTATTTTGAATAAAATATGAAATCAACTAAGAATAGAGAAAAATAAATTTTTATCTCACCTTCCTTTGTCCCTTCTCTAATATGCTTCATTTCTTTAGATAATTCCAAGTTTCTGATCTATATTGTTTTACTTTAGGGAGTTAAAGAACTTCTTTTAAGATTTGCTGCAAAGCATGTCAACTGGCAACGATTTCCCTCAATTTTTGTTTGTTGAGAAAATCTATTTCTTCTTCACTTTTGAAAGACAATTTTTCAGCGTACAAAACTCTAGGTTGGTGTTTTATTTCTTTAAGCACTTTAAATGTTTCAGTCCACTCTTCTTGCTTTCATGGCTTCAGAGGAGACGCCAGATATAATTCTTATCTTTGCTTTCCTATATATAAGTATTTTTTTCTTTTGTCTTCTTTCAGGACTTTTTCTATATCTTTGATTTTCTGTAGTTTGAAAATTATATGCCTAAGTGTAGTTTTTTTGACATTCTTCCTGCTCTGTGTTCTTTGAGTTTATTGGATCTGTGGTTTGATGCCTGACTTTAACTTGAGGAATTTTCACTTGTTGTTTCAAATGTTTCTGACTCTTTTCTTCTCCTTTTAGTGTTCCCATTTTGCATATGTTTTGTCTTTTTTAGGATATTATTCTGTTCCAAATTTTTTTTTCTCAGTCTTTGTTCTCTTTGTTTTTCAGTTTTGGAGTTTTCTATTGAGATATCCCAATCTCAGACATTCTTCCCTTAGCTATGTAAGTCTACTAATTAGCCCAGAAAAGTCATTCCTCATTTCTCTTACAGTATTTTTAATCTTTAGCATTTCTTTTGATTTCTATCTATGATTTCATTGCCATCTGTTCTTGTGTGTTGTCTATTCAATGCTGAATATTAATTAATACTTAAAAATAGGATTAATAGCTAAAATATGTAATAACTTTTTTCCATATCTATAATATAAAACTAGAAAACCCAATGTTTTGCTTTTTTAAAAGGACATTTGGATAGGCAATTCTATAAAACGAGAAATCCAAATGACTAACAAATTGTATATGAACTATTTTCCTTTTTGTTTTATTTTTCTTCTTTAATTCACTAAAAATGAAAAGAAAATCCATAAATAACAAATGCAATGAGGTGTCACATTACTGAAATCAGATTGGTGAGAATTAGGGAAAAAAAAAAATCCCAGGGTCTGGGAGAGTGTGGAGAACTGAGAACATTTGTGCAATGCTGGTAGGAGGGCAATGTGGTATAGACAGTATAGTACACTTTGTATTTATGCCCATAACCTAAGACCCAGCAATTCCTTTTCAGAAAATAAATCCCAATTATGCACAGGAAGGCTATAAAGAGACTGTGCATGATAATTATTAAAGCATTATTTGTTTTCCTGGAGGGTTGAAGGTATCTAGAAATTGGATAATTTGTATATATATAAGGAATATTGTGGAATGCTTTGCAATATCTAGAAGCAATAATTTAAATGTACATGGTGAAATATTTGTACTTCTTAAACACATGATAGGCAAAAATGTGAGAAATGGAAGGTGTCCTACAGTCAAAATAATTTACATAAATTAAAAATAAATACATAGAATGCTAATTAGTTTACAGGGTATATATGTATCCACATACATATATGAGATACATAATGTGCTTATGAGATAGAAGAGGAACAGGAGTGGAGATCAGAACGGAGTAGAAGAAAATTAAAGAAGTTGTGTTATAAAGACATGTGATGATTGTATACCATCAACCAGGATATATGATGAGGTCAACCTTTTGCATTTGAGAGAATAAAAAGGAAAGGGCAGACATTAACTCATAAATATTGCAAGGTCAAGAAACACACCATGATTATCACTGGAGATTTACTACATTTGTTATAAGACATACAGGGAAGTAAGGAACTTCATCATTACTGCAAATAGTTTGAACCATCACCCAGCCAGGGGTAATTATAGCAGAGTCCACAACACCCTGTGGTTCTAGTCTCTGTATTATTGCTCTGTCCACCCAGCAGTTGGGCTTCTTTGTTCCTGCTCTCATGCTGAGCCATTGTGCTAAGGCACTTACTCTCTGTCTTTGTTTCTGCTGCATTAGCTGCTGCTAACTCTTTAGTTGTATGCCTCAAATTCAAACTCTTGAGAGAGAATCTGACTGGTGTGACCCATCAACCTGCACATTTGTGCCATGTTGATCATTTTTCTCATGAAAAGCAGGCACCTATACTGCTGGACAATTCCCAAGTGGTGACTATTCAGTTAGTCCTGCTTATTGGACCAATCTTTTAGGACCAGCATTGTCTTCTCTGGCTACCCTAAACCTTAAATGCACTGGGTACATCCAAAGATCCATCATCACTTTGTAGTTGCAGTGATACCTTGTCACTATTGCATAATCTGTAATCAATGTGGAACAAGGCTTTTGGCGGCAGAGTAAAAAATTATATCTAGAATTTGGATTGGCAGTGTTACCATGCATGTTAAAGCCAATTTTGCAACCATGAAATTTTATTTTGCTGGTAATTCAAAGTGAAAATTTTTAGAATAAGAGAGATTTGACAAATTTCTATTTGGATTTCCTTGCAAACCACTGGGACCTCAGTCTGTGGAAGGAGACATCATCATCAACCTCTTGTTCCATGAGGAATTGTGTAGACTTAAGAACCATGCTTAACATCATTTAATATCTTCCATCCTGCTATAAGTTGGATGTTTTGCTAAGATCCCACTCTTTCCATTTTTTGCAATAAGCAGTAACGTACAGTAAATATTTATGTTGGAGTGCTAATTTTAGCCAAATCTCCCATTTAGTCCTCAGGGGACTACCTGGCACATTTCACATACATAAATCTTTAACCCAGAAGAAGGCTCTATGCATTACAGGTACTCAGAGTGTCACAGATTCCCTCCAGAAAATAGCAATTCCTTTCTATAAAATAATAAAAATGTTTAGAAATGTATAAACATAAACATGTTCTTTAGAGCACCATATATATGATACTTTACAGCTGGCTGACATGAAGTAGCAGGCATCATATTTTCCCTTCCACCTGAGTCAACAACAGTAATATTGGATAACAACTGAAACATTGGTGTTCAGAACACTGGAGATCAGATGACAACAGATAATGATCATTGAGGAATGAAAGACATATAATATGAATACTATGATTGCTCCAGGTACTGCCTTAGAAGGGTCCCCAGACTGTGGCACAAGGAGTAATCTAGGCAGAGTTCATGAGTACAGAGTTGAGAAGATGAGGCTAAGAATCCAGGAGGTCAATTTAGCTAGAGTTTGCAGGACAGAGTGCCAATAAGGAGAGAGATGCTCAGAAAACGAACTCTAGACAGCTGCAGAAGGTCCGTGTTGGGTATTTATCAGAGTACTGATTGGTAAATGTATGTGAGGAAACTGCATAGGGTTAGGAAAGGAGCTTCTGAGAGAATTCAAGGAAACAGTGTCCAGAACCTCCAAAGGTCTAGAAATAGTGACTGTTCCCAATAAGCCAACTGGAAAATTGTATCATTCTTGGAATATAAGGTACACAGAGTGAGATGGGAATAAGGAGATAGAAGCACTCATGGGGTGCCTAGGTGGCTCAGTCAGTTAAGTGTCTGCCTTTGTCTCAGGTCATGATTTCCAGTTCCTGGGATAGAGCTCTGTGTTGGGTTCACTGCTCAGCAGGAAGTCTGCTAGTCCCTCTCCCTCTGTCCCAACCCCTACCCCAGCTCATGCTCTCTCATGCTCTCTCTCTCTCTCTCAGGTAAATAAATAAAATCAAAAAGAAGAAGAAGAAGAAGTGAGGAACTCATTGAGCAAAATTAAGGAGGCATTCACTTTCAAGTTCCTACAAATACAGGACTGGCACATGAGAATGAGTGCCTCCTTACATTTTGCAACCTGGAGCCCCACTCATAAGTAGGTACTTATGCCCGGGTAGACACATGTAGGAGCCTAAGCATGAGTACATCCTTCCATTTTCACCCTGGTTGCCTCACTTGCCTCACTGGAGCCCAACTAAAAAGACAGGAATAATTTGTTATAGACTAAACACAGGTGTGGTCTGTCTAAAAACAATTTATCACATTTTAAAATTGTTTTTATTTGAGTATAGTTGACACACAATGTTCTATTAGTTTTAAATGTACAACATAGTGATTCAACAAGTTTATATTATTTTCACTTCAAGTGTAGCTACCAGCTGTCCCCATATATCAGTGTTACAATGTCATTGATTATTTCTTATGCTGTGACTTTTATTCTCATTACTTATTCATTCCATAACTGGAAGCCTGTATCCCACTCCCCTTCACCCATTTTTTTCCCATCACCCACCCCCTCTCCTCTGGCAACTATCAGCTTGTTCTCTGTATTTTTAAGCCTGATTCTGCTTTTTGTTTGTTTTTTTACTTTTTACTTTTTTTTTTTTTTTTTTTTTTCTTTTTTTTTTTTTTTTTTTTTTTTTTTTTTAGATTCCACATATGAGTGAAATCACATGGTATTTGTCTTTCTCAGTCTGGTTTATTTTACTTAGCATAATACCCTCTGTGTCCATCCATGTTGTCTCAAATGGCATGATCTCATCCTTCTTGTGGCTGTATATACATAACACATTTTCCTTATCCATTCATCTATCAGTGGAGACTTAGGTTGCCTCCCTATCTTGGCTATTGTAAAAAATGCTGCAATAAACAGAGGGGTGCATATAACTTTTCTAATTAGTGTTTTTGTTTTCTTTGGGTAAATACCCAATAGTGGAATTATTGGATCATATGGTATTTCTATTTTTAATTTCCTGAGGAACCTCCATAATATTTTCCACAGTGGCAGCTCAACAGCAGAAAAACAATCCAATTTAAAAAATGAGCAGAAGATCTGAAAAGGCATTTTTTCCTAATTAAAAAAAAAATTAAAAGCAAGACCTAAAAAGATCAAGTGGTTTCCAAATAATTTAACTGTTCGCTAAAACAAAGCTCAAGAATGTTTGTAGGAATACAAAAATAGCCAGTACTCACCACAAAAGGGACAAAAATCACAATGTTTGGCAATCAGATATGACCAGAAATGCAAAGAAGCAAAGAAATATAATCTATATTGAGAAGTAAAACCAAACCTGCAGTGACACAGATGTTAGAATACCAAACAAATATATTAAATCAATTATTATAATTGTATTCCACATGTTCAAAAGTTAAGTAGATACATGGAAGATTCAGAAAAAGACTGAAAGCAGCAATATAAATGATTTAAAAATGAAGCACAGAAAGGAAAAAAATACCCCAAAAAATGAAAAAAGCATCAGTGACTTGTGGAAAAATTCAAGTGCCCTAATTTGCATATAATTAGAATTCAAAGGGGAGAAAATGGCAGAAATGCGTTTCAAGAAATAAACCTGAATTTTTTCCAAATTCAATGAAAACTATAGACCTAAGACTCAAAGAGCTAAATGAATTAAAATTTCAAGAAATATGAACAAAATCACAAGGTACATCATAATAGGACTGCTAAAAAACATGATAGGAGGAATATCTTAAATGAGTCATAGGAGAAAAAAATGATACATTACATACAGAAGACATAGAGATGAGATGACAGCAGGTGTCTAGTCAGAAACCAGGGAAGTGTGAAAACCACAAAGCCATGTCTTTGAAGTACTGAAAGAAACAAGCAAACAAAAGAAAACAAAACTTGTTAAGCTAGAGTTATATGCAAGCAGAGTATCTTTCAATAACTAAGGTAATAAACTTCAGACACCAAAAGCTGAAAGAATCCATTACTTACACACTTGGTAATATTGAAGGAAGTCCTTTTTATGGCAAATAAGCAATTGAAATGATGTTTAAACTGTTCATCATCAGGGAAATGTAAATTAGAACCTTGATGAGGTACCACTTTACACCTATTAGAATGGCTAAAAACAAAAAGCCTGACCACATCAAATGTTGTCAAGCATGTGGAGCAACTGGAATACTCATATACTCCTGGTGGGAATATAAAACAACCACTTTGAAAAAACAGTTTGGTAATTTCTGAAAAGTTAAATATATACCTGCCATATGATCCAGCTCCTCACTTTAGGTGTTTATGCAAGAGGAAAGAAAAAAACACACATTTATACAGACTTGTACACAGATGTGCACAGCAACTTCATTTTTAATAGCACTAAACTGGAATTAATATAAATATTCATCAATATGAGAATATATAAGAAAAATGTGGTATACACATAAAATGGATACTATTCAGCAATAAAAATAAATGAACACTTATTATATTCAACCACATGGCTGAATGAATCTCAAAATAATATGTTAGTGAAAGAAGTCAGACAATACTGAGTACATACTATATGATTTAATTTTTATAAAATGCTACTTATAAAGACTATTATATAGTGACAGAAGAGAGATTCATAGTTGCTGAAGAAAGGTGAGCTCAGGTGAAGAATTACAGAGTCATGAGGATGCCTTAAAGGGCAGTCGATAAATTCATCATCTTGAATGTGGTACCACTTTCACAGTATGTATACGTCAAAACTTACCATCTCATACACTTTTAATGTGGACAGTTTATGTTAGTTATAGCTCAACAAAGATGTTAAAAATATTTATAATTATGAACGTCTAGGAACAATTTTAATGTCAAGCTAAGTTGACTGGATACATGTAGCATGGTATAATTCATATACTAGAATGTTATGCAATAATTACAAGCAATGTTTTAGAATTAAATTTATTGACCATAGATAATGTTTATAATATTGTTAAGTTAAAATGAAAATTGGCTAATGAAGTCTCACTTGGCAACAGAATAATAGGTACCTACACACTGAAATGAATTTAGAGGTGAAACACTCAAAATAGTTATTTTTGGTTACAGGTATTATAAGTAATTTTTACTTTTTTCTTTATAACACCCTGTATTTTCTCATTTGACTAAAGCAAATAACTATATAAAACATTTTCATAAAACATTATTGGTATGCAAAAATACTATTTCTTTTTTTTTTTTTAAAAGATTTTATTTATTTATTCGACAGAGATAGAGACAGTCAGCGAGAGAGGGAACACAAGCAGGGGGAGTGGGAGAGGAAGAAGCAGGCTGCTAACAGAGGAGCCTGATGTGGGGCTCGATCCCACAACGCCGGGATCACGCCCTGAGCCGAAGGCAGACGCTTAACCACTGTGCCACCCAGGCACCCCTATTTCTAAATAATATATGACATGTAACATAAAACAGGAAAGAGAAAGAAAGAAAGAAAGAAAGAAAGAAAGAAAGAAAGAAAGAAAGAAAGAAGAAAGAAAAAGAAAGAAAGAAAGAAAAAGAAAGAAAAAATATGAAGGTCTCACAAATGACCTGAATGGAATTCCTCAGAATTCCTCAGAAATAAGGTCATGGCACATGTAAAACTAACAACTGACTATTGGAATTCAAAAAANTATGAAGGTCTCACAAATGACCTGAATGGACTTCCTCAGAATTCCTCAGAAATAAGGTCATGGCACATGTAAAACTAACAACTGACTATTGGAATTCAAAAAAAGCTCAATGTTCTTCTGGTACAGAGCCCTCCACTCAATAGACAAGTGATAATTTTCACAGAGGTGAAAATTAAATCCCATAGAGACAACTCACTTGCTTAATGTCACACTATTATTATGTATCATTGAAGAGGACAAGTTGACAGAACTTGATGAATTGTATCCAATGTAACAGGTAAATCCAGTGCCAGCTAGAGTTTCTTTCATATATTAACATTTTCATTCTTTAGACTTTCCTTAGAAATTCATCTTGTTTCTGAATACTTCGTAGAGAAAGTCTGTGGAATGATTTCTTAGCCACTTCAGTTTGGCCCAAATAATGCAAAGTAACCTCAACAATATCCTCTATTTGCCTAAGAATACTGGTCCTCTCATTCATTGCCCTCATTTTTCCCCTTTTTACCAAGCAAAGAAACACAATCAGTGGGTATACTGAGAGAAAGAGATGCTTACCATCTTTAATGATGATTAGTTCACTTATTACACACTCCAACCCTCTACTTTGAAAAGAGCAATTAAATGATGTTGACCCCTTCATGACTTCCTTGTACTATTTTCTGAATAGGAGTGAGGTGTCCAAAAACATTGAAATGATACTAATGGTCATTATGTCTACCAATGCTGACTAGTATGGAATCACTGCATAAGAGATAGCTTACATTTACTAGATAAAGATGTTTAATGACTATTATTTTATTGGTTTACTGTATTAGAGCCAGGGATAAATTTAACGTATTGGCCATTCTGTCCTTTTGGATAGCCTGTCAGTTTTCCACTCCATTTATGTTACATAATATAGAAAGAAAATAGGTATGAATGAAATCCTTCTATAATTATTCAGTAGAGAATTTTAGAAGGCTTTAATATTATCCTATATATGGAAAATATTGTCACCATACAAAAGTCTTAGAATACAGAACCACATGAAATTGAGAAATTATTTACACAAATGCATTTACAAATGATAAAATAAAGATGATTGTTCAACATTACACAGGGAACTTTTGGCAGACCGTGGCCAGAATTTAGATCTCCTGAGTTTCAATTCTCTGAACTGTCTCTTAAATGATGCTTGACTTTCCAGAATAATGTACACATAAAAGAGTTATCTGTTTTTAAATTAAATAGAAGTGAAAAGCTGACTCCTCACCTTATGTTGGGCACATTGCTAAATAAACTAGCTTATACTTTTCAAAAATGTCAGAGTGTTAGATTTTCTTAACACCTAGAAAGCATGAAAAATGAATTAATATTTATCTATGTTAAAGAGATGATAAAAATTACACATACAGATTAAACATATATACATAAACATTAACAGTAGTAATAAAAATGACTCTTACTTTATTTTTCATAGCCAAGATAAAAATGTATTAACAATTCATTATTTTGGCAACCTTCTTCTCATTATGTTATGAAATATCATGACTAATAGATGTTCTACAATTAATACAATGTGCTGTACAGGCATGTACTAATCTTAACTTATTTGGAATTACAGTATTGGCTTTCCTTGAGAATTATTATAAGAACAGATTATCATATGAACAGATTATCTGTAATAAAAAAGAAAGAAAGCTTTAAGGGTTTTATTAATCGTAATCTTTAAAATGTTAGTCTTCTTTTAACATCATTACAAATTTTTCTTAGGTATTATGAAAAAAAATAGTTGTGTGGTTACTCAACAATTTACTTCATTTTTTATTTTTTTAATCTTTTTTCACTCTTTATAGTGGGTGTAAGGAAGCTCAATATTGCTTTAAATGGATATATATATATATATATATCTGAAATGTACTACATTTTTTTAAAGATTTTATTTATTTGAGAGAGGGAGAGCATGAGCAGGGG